>NW_020955712.1:237072-312741 GCF_003031625.1 Empidonax traillii
ACACCGGGATGGGGACACAGGGATGGGATATATTGGAATAGGGCTACTGAGATGGGGTTACCAAAATGGAGATACTGGGGTGGGAGCAGGGGTGAGGGGGTGGGTGTGCCGAGGTGGGATCACTGGGATGGGGAACAGGGGTGAGGTAACACGGGTGGGGCACGGGGATGAGAGCATTGCTAAGGGAGTACTGGGATTGGGGTGTGGGTATGGGGGCATTGGAGTAGGAGTACTGGGATGGGGGTACCTGGATGGGATCACTGGGAATGGGGTCTAGACTGGATTTGCCCAGGAGAGCCTGGAGCACGAAGGCTATCCTGGATGGGGTATTTCTAAGGGGGATTAATCTTACTGAGATTAAAGATAAATCTCATTTTTTTAGGGAGCAATCATCTTTTTTTGGCCCCTGCAAGGGGTTACAGTGCAGCATGCCCATGGGGAGCATGTGAGCAAGTTGTTTCCTTCCAGCTATGTTGTTTAATACATAATATCCTCCATCAGAGGCTGTTGAGCCACTGTTAGAGCAGGAATTCAAAGAATCCCAGAGTGGTTTGGGTTGGGAGGGACCTTTAAGACCATCCAACTTCCAAACCACCTGCCATGGGCAGGGACACCTTCCATTAGACCAGGTGGCTCCAAGCCCCATCCAACCCAGCCTTGGACACTTCCAAGGATCCAGAGGCAGCCACAGCTTCTTTCGGCAACCTGTGCCAGGGCCTTCCCACCCTCACAGCCAAGAGTTCCTTCCCAGTATCCCATCTAACCCTGCCCTCTGGCAGTGGGGAGCCATTCCCCCTTGTCCTGTCCCTCCATGCCTTGTCCCCAGTCCCTCTCCAGGTCTCCTGGAACCCCTTTAGGCCCTGCCAGGGGCTCTCAGGTCTCCCTGGAGCCTTCTCTTCTCCAGGTGAGCCCCCCCAGCTCTCCCAGCCTGGCTCCAGAGCAGAGGGGCTCCAGTTTCAAGACAGAGAGCAAAGGATCTCTCTGTTCTGAATTCCTGAAGGACATACTCATTCCATATCATCCAGAGATCATTCAGTTCAGTGTCATAGTTATTGGCAACCTCTCCTGATGGCACTGGTTTGATTGTGGGTCTTTTGTTCTTATCCTAGCCTGTGCATTGAATATGATCCCATCTGCTGATGTACCAATTCTACATTTTTAATCCCATCTTCTGGTCAAGGACAGACTCATGGAGAAGCAGGACTTCTGCTTAAAATAAAACATACTTTTTTCCCCACTCTTTTCACTAATCAGCGTGAAGGAACTACATATTGAAGCTTGCGGGTTTATTTCTTTATTCCCCCTTTCCTGATTTTCTATCCCTATAACTCGTAGGTAGGGCAAAATTCAAGCCTTGGTCTTTGGGCTTGATGTGGCTGCAAAGCCTTTGGAACAAGCCATGCAAGAGGGTTGTTGATAACACAGCCAGGGGGTCCGGGCGTTTGGGATGTGAAAGGATTCAGCTGACTTAGTGTGTCTCAAATCCCAAAGCCTGATGAGGTCAAAGGGGCAGGGAGCTTCCTGTCAGGCAAACAACAGAGGAGGCTCGTGGGCGTCTAATCACCTCCTGGGTCCCCACAGGGAGAGGCTCCTTCCTGCCCCGGGGAGGAGCCTGCTCCTCCCCACCGACCCCATCGTGGAAGCAGGATACTCAAATTAGAGGTTTGGCACCTCCGGAGGAGGGTTTCTTGCCCTGCCCAAGGCTGTGTTGTGCAAGTTGGAGCTGGGACCCACAGCAGAGATCTCTTTTCGCTTTCTTCCCTCCTTTCTGCCACACACAGGAAGGCCAAGTGGTGGAACTGGGTGAGGCAGGTGAGGGTGGAGGAAGAAAGCTCACACTTCAGTGTGGGTTGAATGTGACTTTACAATGTTTCCTCAGTTTATGGTGTGCCCAGACACCTGTTTTAGGCTGGTAGAGTTTGATTTTGGTTCACACACCCCGGGGTATTTTTCGAGCTGGTTCAGCTGCAAGGACACAGGGATCCAGCTCCTGGGATGCTCTGAGATCTGCCCTCTGGTGTGTGCTGAAGGTGCTGTGTCACCCAGGCAGATGCTTCAGGGTGTCTCAGGTGGCACAAAACATCAGCAGTGTTTGGGCAATCAAGCAGGGCCATTTCTATTTGTGAAGCTGGTGCCATTTGGGATACAAATGGGCATCCCCAGGATTCACACTGGAACAGCAAATGCCATCCTGCAGCACAGGAATGTTTGGGTTTCTGCTAAACCGAAGAGCCATTCAATAAAGGGGGATTCTGCCAGACTTACTCTGAGTAGAAGGGAAAGGTTTGTGTATAAAACAGCCCCCCTTCCATTTTTTTTTTTTTTTCCCTAGATGAGATTTCTCTCTCTGCTCAGCCAGATCCACAAGAAAAATATCCTGATGTCACTGCTGCCAGACAGAGGATGGTTATGGGAACAGTGGGAACCTGTATGTGAAAACAGCTTGAGGCAAGGATGTGGTACCACATGTTACTGCACAGCTGAAGATGCTGAGGGTGAGGGTCTCTAAGAATCCCAGAATCCCAGAATGGTTTGGGCTAGAAAGCCCATGCCATTCCAACCCCCCCTGCCACGGGCAGGGACACCTTCCTCTATCCCAGGTTGCTCCGAGCCCCGTCCAACCTGGCCTTGAAGAGATACGGTCGAATAAATTGTGTGTTTCAGCAGCATTCATGGAGAAACGTGGCTCCAGGTTAGCTTTCTGAGCACCCAGGTGAACAGAGCAGCAATTGTGTTGCTGCTGAGTGTCCTCGGGCCGGAGGGTGAACGGGAATAACCTGTGTCAGCAAACACCTCCAGCTCATGGGCTGCAAACACCCGAGGCTGGAACAAGCTGTGCGCTGAAACTGCAGAGGAACAAGACTAACTCCTCTCAGTGCTTGTTCAGGGGCCTGAGTCAGGTGGCTCTGGGGCTTGGCCGCTGCCAGAAAAGGCTCAGATGTGGGAAAAGGGGCGGGAAGAGGAGGCTGCAGGTGTATCAGGGTCACAGCAGCGAGGAGCTGTTCTCTCCGTGGCCACAAGCACTGCTGTTAATTTGTTCTCCGTGTGACAAACTACAGCATGAAACCTACAGAAAGCCAAGAAAATAACCAGCTGCTGCAGTCGAGGGCTCGGAGGGGGCAGGAATCCAGCTCTGTTTGGATATGCTTTGTGTAAACTTTGCAGGCACGTTTCACCTGCCGTGAACTGCAGCAAGAGGAGCCCAGGGCGGCGGTTTCAAAGGCTGGTGCCTGCTTTGTTCAGAGCTGGAGCTGCCCTTGGATGTGGTGTGGGATGTGGGGCTGCTGGGGCGGGAGAGGCAGCCTGCTCTTGCCTCAGACAGGTTGTTGGGGTGTTGTGAGGAGGGAAGGGGATAGGGAAGGATGGGGCTGTGGGTCTGGAGGGCATGTGCTTGGCATGGAGTTAGTGAGTCCAGTGGCAGCAGGGAGGAGCTCCTCACTCTTGTCCTTGGTGGAGTTTTGGTGCCCCCAGTGACAAAAAGGACCTTTGCTGCTCTGAGGAATTATATATTCTCATTATTATGGGGAGGAGTATAATGGTATTAGGACTTAGAGAATCCAGTGGTTTGGATTGGAAAGGACATTAAATCTCATGTTGTTGCACCCTCTTGCCACAGGCAGGGACACCTTCCACTGTCTTAGGTTGCTCCAAGCCTCGTCCAACCCAGCCTTGGACACTTCCAGGGATGCAGGGGCAGCCACAGCATATCTGGGCAACCTGTGCCAGTACCTCCCCACCCTCACAGCCAAGAATTTCTACCTGTATATATTCCCATATATTATGTGGATCCTTCCAATATTTCTCCCTAGCATTTAATTTTATAAATACGCAACATTGTTTATGTGCCAAACCCTTTGACCCCAGGGGAGTCAGGCAGCAGAATGGAAAGACTTCTACAGGCAAAGACAAGCTGTAATGTAATGCTGAAAATGGGAATCAGAAACCTCCTTATATGTGTTGGAATTATCTTGGCTACTTGGGGCCACCACATGTGTTATCTGGTCTTTGGGCTTGCAGCACTGTGAGGGACCATAGAATCCCACAATCCCAGGTTGGAAGGGACCCCAAGGATCATCTGGCCCAGCCCTTCTTGGCAGAAGAGCCCATTTCATTCATACAAACTCAAATCTCGTAACAACCAAAGCTCTTGTCTCTCCAGATAGAGTTCCATGGAAGTGCCCAAGGCCAGGTTGGATGGGGCTTGGAGCAACCTGGGATAGTGGAAGGTGTCCCTGCCCGTGGCAGGCAGGTTGGACTGGATGAACTTTTAAGGAATTTTACCTTTCTCACCCAAACCATTCTGTGATTTTTTTTCATTTTAACTCGTGTTTTCCCCCCAGCGCCCTCAGTGGGACAGTGCCCTCTCAGGGTGGCCACAGCCCTGTCACAGCCAGGGGTGCCACGAGATTTGACGCTCCCCTTTGCATCCCAGCACACCCACACAATTTTTCCGGGATTTCCAAGGTGATGTTTGCATGTGGATCTTTCCCGAGGCGAGCAGGAACAGACCTGCTGAGCCAGGGCCAGAAGGGACGGTGTCCTCTGATTCCTCCTCCACTTATCCAGCCCAAAGGGCCCCACCCTGTAATCCCCACACAATGCCCACTGTTTCATTTAAGCCCCAGCACACGGTTTTAGAAGCCTCTATTAAATGCACCCAAAAAAAAGAAACATCATGATTAAAAACTCCACACGATGAGGAATCCACCACAGGCCCTGGTCCCACACCCTTAATTCTCTTCGCTCTTAAGTGCTTGCAACTAAATTTGTCCATCTTTCATGTTCTGCCATGCATTCCTGTATTTCTTGATAATTTCTTGTTCAATTACAAATGCTGTGCCTTGGAGAGAACAAATAGAAGAAGAATTATTCAGGGCTATTTTTGTAGCAAAGTTCATCCCTTTCTGAAGTCAAATCCCTTTTAGGAGAAGGCCTTGCCTGGGAAAAGGGACCAGGCTTCTTTGTTCTTTAAAACTGTAGAAAATAATCTCCCATCACTGCGCTCTGGCGATGACTCTGGCAATATTTGCTGCCCTTCCTTACAGCTTAACAGAATCCAAAACTGAATCAAATGTAGCATTAGGAAAGGGTTTTCCCCAGTGGGATTGCTAAGTGCTCCATAGATGCTCAGAACCTGGACAGATGATTGTTGGAGGTCCCTTCCAACTTCTCTAATCTATTCTAGATCACAGAATGCCAGAATGGTTTGGCTTGGGAAGGATCTTGAATCCCATTTCATTCCTCTGCCTGCAGGGACATCTTCCACTAGAACAAATTGCTTCAAGCCCTGTCCAGCCTGGCCTTGAACACTTCCAGAGATCCAGGGGCAGCCACAGCTTCCCTGGGCAACCTGTGCCAGGGCCTGCCCACCCTCACAGCCAGGAATTCCTTCCCAATATCCCATCTAGCCCTGCCCTCAGGCAGTGGGAGGCCATCCCCCCTTATCCTGTCACTGCAATCCCCCTGTAGAATCCAAAATCTCACCGTTTCCTAGGAAGATGCTGAGGATTTTGGGGTGCTTGACTTTGCAAAACTCTGCTTCTCCAAACGGTTGGGAGGGCTTTGCGAATACCATCGATTTCTAATCAATAGGAATTTTCTCAGGTCCAGGAGCTAAGCAATGGAACGAAGGTTTGAGTCTACTTTTGCTCTAGCAGTCTGCAGTTCAGCCCCTGTGAACGAAGCCCAGCTGGAGCACATGGGGTTATTATATAGAAATTAAACATTATCTGCTGGAAATTATGTTATCTGGAATCCAAGAGCAGGTCTTTCACAATTATTTTCCCTTGAAGAAAGCAGTTTCTCTCTGCAGACTGAACTTAATTGTGTTGCTAGTTCTTTTTAATTAGGATAATTTAGAAATTAAGTTGAATTAGACATTTTATTTCAGAAGCAGAAGAAGGGACACTGGAATATCTGCTGACTGAAGCAGGCTGTGCCTGTTCATCCTTAGTCAAGCTACAAAGACCTGCTAATAATTATTCATAGGAGCAAAGCTAAGCAAAGATGAACTCAGCATCTTCCCAAGTTTTGCCTTCACTTCTGAAACAAAGGAAATTTCCTCACTCAGTACAGGGAGGAAACCTAGGAAAACACCTCCCTCTGTCCTGTCCCTGGGGAAAACAGTCAAGTCCTGGTACATAGGAAAGCCAGGGTGGTGTGGAACCATCCCTGCCTGGGGGTCCCAAGTTGGGGCAGAACACTGTCATACTATAGGGATGAATTAGAAAAGGAAGTTTATTTTATGAAAAAAAAAAAACTCTGGAAAATGCCTTTTTTATATAGCATTTGGAGGATTTTTTTTAGGAAAAGTCATGGGAAACCTGAGAGCCATTAGCAAACCAGGGTGCAGTGTTGGGGACAAAGCTTTTAGCAGGGCCTGTTGCAACAGGACAAGGGGAGATCATTTTAAACTAAAAGAGGGTGGATTTAGATTAGATATAAGGCAGAGGTTTTTTACAATTAGGGTGGTGAGGCACAGGATGCCCAGAGAGGTGGCAGATGCCCCATCCCTGGAAACCTTCAAGGTCAGGCTCCTCCAGCCCCTCAGGTCCTTCCCTGAGCCATGGGGACACATTCCAGCTTGGAGGGGTGAAAAGTGTCAACCTGAGCAAGGTGAAAAGATCTCTTGTTATTCCTGTCCTTTCTGACTTCATGCACTGTGGATCTGGGGGCAAACAAATAGAAGTTTTGCTCTCAAACAGCCAAATCTTTAAGCATTGCCTATCCCAGGGAGGATAATATAATAATAAGCTTCAAATCTCCATCTCATGTATCTACCATCCTGTGTGGAGGTGTGAGGGTATCTAAAGCATGTCTATATTCTGTCCCAGCGTGGTTAATATAAACCTGCCCTGCTCTGATTCCCAAAGGCCAGAGCATGATAAAATACCCGCCATATGCCTGGCTTGTCTACAGTTTGATATTGTTATCTCTTTTTGCTCCTATCAAAAGCAAGAGCGTGTCAAACACTTTTTTTTTTTTTTTTTTCCCTAACTGCTTTTGCAGCGAGCGGGGGATGAAAATGTTTCCCTTTCCTTCCCAGTCACCTTACTGGGAAGGCAGTGGTGTTCAAACTGGGGTAGTTGGCAGGTCCTGAGGAAGGGGGGAAGGACTTCAACGGAGTGTAGTTTTACCAAAGCAGTGTGATAAGAAGCAAGGCCAGTGTGAAGATAAGCTTGTTTGTTTTCCTAACAAAGGATAAAAATCCTGGGCTCCTGTCATTGCTCAGCCTGACATGCTGGCATGTGGAAACCACAAGCTTGTGTGGTTAAGGACTATCATTTCATAGTGTGGAGATGCCCAGTGGGAAAAAGAGGATGAAAGGCTCAGGTGCTCTGAGGTATTTCCTTGGTGGAGGGAGGGGTGTAAGTTCTTCTCCTTGGAGGAACAGAGTCTGAGTGACCCTGATGGTTTCTCCTTTGCAGATAATATATAAACAATACTTACCAGACAAAAACACAGCGTCTCCAAGCTCTCCCATGCTTGATGGGTGCTGGAGATCTGCTTGCTGCCAGTCCTCCTTCCTTTTTGGGGTGGCTCTGCTGGTAGGCAGAATCGAGAGAGGATTGGTGGGGAGAGGGAGGATCTCCAAATCAGCAGGTGAGTCAGGGCCAGGAAAGGCACCATTAGAAGATGACTGAGAGATAACAGAGGGTGAAGGAAGGTGACTGCAGAGGATGTGGGCTCCCAGGAGCAGGAGAAGCAAGAACCTGGGCTGCTGGCATCATTAGGTGCTTGGTGAAAGCCTCCTTGACAGGCTCTTCCCCACCAGATCCTGGATTAACCCAAGACCAGGCAAGGAAGCTGCCACCAGCCTGAAGGAGATGAGCCACAAGACTGCAACGCCCTGAGAAACTTCTAATTTTCCCAAAGAGGAAGATTTTCACCTAGGACTTGTCCTGAGGAGCAGAGACAGGTGTTCAAAGAGTCCCTCTCGGTCCTGGCTCACCCGGGGCTGCTGGCATCCCTACAAACACAGTGATGATTTACCCTGGTGAAAGCTGACTCACAGAGTGTTTTACCAGCAGAGTTGGCAGGCTGTGCCCGCTTCACAGGTGTAAAGCTGAAGCTGAGGACTGAAGGCTTTCATCTATCCTCACCAGCAGCCCAGCTCACCCAAACCCAAACCCAAACCCACTGAGTCATGCTGCCTTCCACCCCTCTGCAGCCAAGGGTTTCGCTACCAGCCCCAGGTCGGTACTAGCCCTGGCTCTGTCAGAGCCAGCTCATATGGTGCAGCTATCACAGCTCAGTGTTCTGATAGCAGCACAGCCTGTTCTACTCAGCCTGGTTTCGGATGAAAGGTGTACCCGGGAGCAGAGCACTGGTACTCGACCTTGCCTAAAGCTTGGCTTTCCTCCAAAGCCTCTCAGTTTTAGTCTCCTTCTTGCTACTACATCATTCCAGGCAGACTTTTGGGGCTGCAGCTTGCTTAAAAATTAATGTTGTCAGTCAAATTGCGTGCACAGAATATACCAAGGGGTAAAATGGCAGTCATAGACTCACAGAATCATGGAATGGTTTGGGTTGGAAGGGGCCTTAAAGATGATCTTATTCCACGCCCTGCCATGGACAGGGACATCTCCCACTAGCCCAGGTTGCTCCAAGCCCCATCCAACCTGGTCTTGGACATTTTCAGGGATGGGGCAGCCACAACTTCTCTGGGCAACCTGTGCCAGGGCCTCACCACCCTCACTGTAAAAATCTTCCTATATCAAATCTAAATCCACTCTCTTTTAGTCTAAAACCACTCCCCCACATTCTGTCATTCAGCACCTACTAAAAAGTCTGCCCTCACCTTTCTTCTAAGCCCCCCTCACCTACTGAAAGGCCACAGTAAAGTGTCCCTGGAGATGTAAATTAGAAGAGCATTTTGCTCTTTTCCTCTATCCGACGCCCTGGATTTTCCACATTCTTCACCCAGCAAAATTCCCCTGCTTCTTCCCCCACCCCAACAATTAGCAGTTCCTTCCCTCTGCACCCCTGTAAGCAGCATTGCAATCCTCTGATGGAATTAATATCCGCAATAAGGGATTATGGAAAAAAAATCCTATTTGCAGCCAGAGGAAGAGAGAGAGATTTCTGGTTTTCTGGAATATTTCCTGACCAGCCATGCCTCTACAAAACACACTTGTGAATTAATTTGAACTCCTTCTTCAGCAAACCTGGAGTTACTGATGTCCCTGTCAGAGATGTTTTCTGTCACCCTATGGAGGCATCTGACAGGATCCACCTTGCCTGGCATGGAAGGACATCCTTCGTCACCCATCCCAAATCCTTGCACTTCCTCTTCCATCTCTCACTTCAGCTTCCTCAGCGGCTTGACCTTTGCAAATCCTTGGGGCTGGAATCGTGGTGATCCTTTAAATTGGTAATTTGTTCTTACGTGGATAATCATGCTTTGTATTTCTAAGGCCTCTTTAATCCAGAGATGTAGCTGTGAATTAAATCAGGGGAGGAAGGTAATGAGCTATGTCCAGGTAGTCTCATTATTCAACTGAATTATGTGAAATACAGGAAATTAAGGTTATTATTTTAAGCTACGTGGGAGTTCAGGGAGAAAATCTGAGTGTTCTGAGCTGCATCTTCTCACCTTTAGTATGGAAACCAGCATTAGAGCAGGACTTCAACCCCTCTGCAGCAAAGCAGTCCCCACAAACCCAGCTCTCCAGGAGCCTTGGCCATCTCTGTTTCAGGCCTTCCCCAACTACCATTGAATTTAGCCTTGACTTGCAAACAGCCTTGGCACTGATTGCTGTGCTGGATACAAATGCATTTCTAAAAATAACTGAGAAGTGGGGGAAGGAGCCTGTCCCCACTCTCATCATTTCAAAACCACCTTCTCCTCTTGCCAGAGCCCAGCACTGCTTCACCCATGGGTACCCCACTCTGATATTTGATTTTTATAATATATATAAATATGTATGTGTAGATATGAGAGAATATCAACAGCTTGGTGCTATCTCTTTTGCCACGAACCTCCTGGCTGGCCACACTGGCACGCCATCACCTCAGTTTCTCTCTTAAGATGAGATTTGAATGGAGGAGGGACTGCTGGATTTGGATGGAGGAGAGGCTGCTGGAACCCCACATCCACCACCACTGGACCCCCAGGCACAGACAGGCACCTCCACACTCAGGAAGGAGGTTAGAGCCGCTCACTCAGACTGTGTCAGGGTGGGAATAAAGATCTTGTCTGTTTCCAGTCCTTCTCTCCTACAGTAAGTCTATTCTTTATGTTTTTAAAGCAGGTCTATTTGCTTTCAATTCAACTGCAGCCCGATCAAAATAATGATCACTCTGATTCTGGTGGGAGGATTGTTGACCCAACTATTTTAAGAGTTTGTTTTCCTGCAGAAGTCTCTGAGGGAGCATCTAAGCTGCTTAATGGCCATGGTCACTTCTTAGAAACCCACTGAGGGCACCACTGTGTCTCCATCCCGTCATCCCACCCACCTGTGCCAGAAGGACCTGGGGAAGAAGAAAAGAATTCTCACCTTCCTGAGTTTATTTTTTTAAGCACCTATCTGTATGTATAGCTGAGGTTTCCAGGCAGGGGATGTATAATTTGAGCAGAGCACAGTACGTTGGATTTTGCCTTCAGCTACACTCTCTGAAGCCGAGATTTGCTCCAAGCTGGAGAGGGAATGCCAAGCTACCAGCACACCACAGCTATGAGCAAGGTACTTTGTAAATATTCTCTGTAAATATTCTGTGTTTCCCCCTTCGAATCAGCAGATTCCCATCATTGCTAAGGCATTTTGAAGGGTATTGCTGTGGCAAGGCCAGGCTTTGGCACAGCGTGTTTTGGGTTGCAGTTTGTGCTCTCAAATAACTTCGTGTCCCTGGCTGCTCTTTCCGCCTCTTGCTATTTTCCCGGGACAGAAATCTTGAGGTTGGAGCATTTCCCACTGGCAGAGATCCACCAGTTTCCACTGAATTACGTAGGAGAGAGCTTAGGAAGAGCTCCTGAGATCTTCCCAAAGATGCTCGGTGCGTCCCCGGGAGCAGCTCTGGGAGGATGCTGAGGCAGGACATGTGTCCCAGCACCTTGTGGACTCCGTGCCTGGCAGAATAAGGAGCCAGACAGCCTGCCTGAATTCCCTCTGCTAAGGCAATGCAGGAACTCCCCTGACACCTCACTACCTCCCTAAATACAGGCTTTTAATAAAGAGCCAATTTAATTTCCCAAACACTGAGTCATCTCGTGTTATTACCTGGCATATGGTACCCAGAACAGCAGCCACAGCATCTTTTCCTTGAAAGAAGGATGTTTCTGTTCCCTCCTCCATCCCCGGCTCTTACGACTCATCTCTTTTTTTCTTTTCTTTTTTTTTTTTTTTTTCTTTTCTGTTAAGCAGAAATCCTCTCCTTTCCCAACTTCCCTCCTCTCTAAGCCGTGAAGGGATTAAGCCAGAAGGAGGGATGAAAGGAGGAGGCTGAGGGACCAAGCGGAGGGGAGCAGGGTTACACCTGCCTGGGGATGGGACCAGCAGCTCTGCTTTGCTCTTTGGACCTGGAGCTGTGCCAGCTCCTGGAGAAAAATCCCCAGTTGCCGGAAAGCTGCCCTTTCTTCCTGTTGGGACACGTTAATAATGAACACCAAGACCAGCGTGGCCGTGGAGCTTCAAACCCACACGAGGGTGGGAGCGCTGGGGTCAGGTGACAGAGATGGAGCCTTTTCCCAAGTCCTGGAATGATGCAGCCCAGCACTCATCTCTGGGCTTACCTTTAGTCACCCTGCTGCTATCCTTGTCCAAATTCCCCCAGACCCGCTAGAGGAATGAATCTGACTCCCTCCCACACTCCCACAAACACTGTGCTCTGCAGGACGGGTTGTTCCCCAAAAATCTCAGGCTGGAAGTTGTGTGCCCCGGCCCAGCATCCATCTGGGTGAGCCAGAGCCCCCGGTCCTGCCACCCTCCTGCTTCCAAACAGGATGCAGGTGAGTGCCTGGTGGAATCCTGTGATGTCTCCACGCCAAGGATGCCTTGAGCATGTTGGGGCAGGAGCGGAACGCACAGAGAGGTCCCACCACGGGGGGGTCAGGAGGAGGATTTACATATGCCATCCTGTTCACACCATTAATATTAGGAGCTGGTGTTCTCCAAGGAGGGTGAGTTGCTCTAAATAACTATCTCAGATGAATTGTTGTCAGGTTACAGCTGACAGTTCCAGTCACACTGGAATTCCAAAAAAATGATCATTAATGCAAGAGCGGATCCTACTCTTTCTTTCCCCTCCCCCCCAACCCGGCCCCCATGCACCAGGAACATCCCTGTGAAAGCCTGGGGGCTCTTGGATTAGGGGCCTGGGGGCTGGAGGGTATGTGGGGAAGCTGTGTGAGGAGATGAGCTGAGAAAAAAGGGATGTGGGCAGAGCTGTTGTCTGCCCCCAAGAGCTCTGCACGGCAGCTCAACCGTCACTGGAGTGATGCTGTTGGCACTCAGATTAATAATTAAACCACAGTATGATCACAGATAAAAATATGAAAACCCAGGCAGTTCCCCCTTTGCTTAAAATACAACAAAAACAATAATAAAATAATAATAATAAAAAAACCCAAAACCTGGAGCTAAATTAACAATGTGCTCTCCCAATTACAGCCACCCTCTGGTGAATATCAGGTTGCCATGACAACCTGCCCAGCAAAAAAACCGATACGGCCCAAAATAAAGCACAGCGGGGAGAGGGATCTTTGGAATCCGATTTTTGCTGTCAAAGTAGAATTAAGGTTTCTTCAGAGGCCCAACGATTCTGGTGAATTTATGGCTGCGGTCCTTCCGTTGATGTTCATTAACGCGATCCATTTATCCGGATGAGTGTGACGGCACAGCTAGACAGGGAGCAACAAAGGATCCGCGGTTTGAAATTAAGTTAACCTCTTGAATACAACCCATACAACAGGAAAATGGGAATGATTGCTGGGGGGGTGTTGTTTGTTTTTTTTTTGGGGGGGGGGGAACCCAATGTGGTAAGAAGAACGTGGTTTAAATTGCCTGTAGGAACATTTCTTGGTGGTTTTGAGCAGGTCCGAAGGGGCTGAAAGGGATCCAGCTGGCTAGAGGTGTGTTTAAAATGTGTGCAAACTCTGGAGTTTACATTTCTTGTCTCAGAATTTTCTGTGTTTTTATAGAAAAACTTGGTTTATCTGCCATCCACAGGGACCTTGGGAAGCCTGAGAGGTGGGCCCGTGCAAACCTCATGAAATTGAACAAGGCCAAAAATAAGGTCCTGCACGTGGGTCATAATAACTCTAATCATAAATTACAGATTGGGTGGAGAACGGATTGAGAGCAGCCCTGGGGAGAAGGACTTGGTGATGCTGGTGGCTGAGAAGCTCTATGTGCCCAGGACGTGTGTGCTGGGACCCAGAAACCCCCATGCCCTGGGCTGATCCCACAGCGTGGGCAGCAGGGGAGGGGGGGCTTCTGCCCCTCTGCCCCCTCAGGTGAGACCCCCCCTGCAGAGCTGCCTCCAGCCCTGGGAACAACAGCACAGGGAGGACATGGAGCTGCTGGAGAGAGTCCAGAGGAGGCCACGGAGATGCTGCCAGGGCTGGAGCCCCTCTGCTCTGGAGCCAGGCTGGGAGAGCTGGGGGGGTTCACCTGGAGAAGAGAAGGCTCCAGGGAGACCTGAGAGCCCCTTGCAGGGCCTAAAGGGGCTCCAGGAGAGCTGGAGGGACAAGGGCCTGGAGGACAAGAGGGAAAACTGGCAAACAGCAGGATTAGATTGGATATTAGGAAGGAATTCCTATCTGTGAGGGTGGGGAGGCCCTGGCACAGGTTGCCCAGAGAAGCTGTGGCTGCCCCATCCCTGGAAGTGTCCAAGGCCAGGTTGGACAGGGCTTGGAGCAACCTGGGATAGTGGGAGGTGTCCTTGCCCATGGCAGGGAGGTGGATCAAAACGGCCCTTAAGGTCCCTTGCAAACCAACCATTCAGTGATTCAATGAAACACTTGCAGTTTCTTTATTTTAAGCCCAGTTCAGACTCCCTTCCTAAAAGCCCAGCCGGACACTGCTTGGCTGTGAGGAGTTGGGATGGGAGAGGATGCAGCTCTGAGCTGAATCCCCACCGATACAGGTTGGGGACATGAGAATCCCAGTGTTGTCCCTGGGTGCTGTGTATTGGATGGGTTAGTACCACCCCAAACGCTGCTCTAAGCTCTAGGTGGTCTCCCACCCGCACTGACAGTGTGGGGGCTCGGTGATTGGGGGTGCCGGGGTGTAGGGACCTGGGGTGTCCCCGTCACATCCTCAGGGTGTGGGATCCGGGGAGTCCTTGTCAGAGCGCCGGGGTGCAAGATTCGGGGAGTCTGTCTCTGATCCTCAGGGCGCGGGATGCGGGGGATGCGGAGATGAGGGGAGTCCCTCTCAGACTGCCGTGCGTGCAGAGATGCGGTGCCCTCCCTCTCCGCCCACGGGGGTGCGGGATTCGGGGCGCCCCTCCCAGATGCCGCGGGGGTGTGGGATCCTATGGGGGGTCCTTCTCAGAGCCCAGCGGGCGGGATGCGGGGGGGGGGGGGTGTCCTTGCCAGATCCCCCGCGCTGCGGAACCCACCGTGCCCCCGTCAGACCTCCGTGGTGCGCGACCCCGGGGATCCCCGTCAGAGCCCGGGGTGCGGGATGCGAGGGGTCCCCCTCAGGCCCCCCTAATGCTTGCAGGGATGGCGGTGCGAGCCCCGCGGGGCGGGCAGGCCGGGCCGGTCCCGCACTACATCTCCCGGCAGGGCCGGCGGCGGGCGGGGCTCGGCGCGTCACTCCCCGCCGCCCCGGCCCGTCCCTCCGCCGAGCCCGGAGCCGGAGCTGGTGCGTCCTCCCGGGCGGTGCCCCCGCCGTCCCCCACCGCGTCCCCCCGCACCCCGGCGCGGCGCCCATGACCGCCCCGTCGGGGCACTGACCGCGCCCGGCCCCGCACGGTAAGCCCGGACCGGGGGGGGACGTGACACAGCAGCGCCGAGGGGGGGAGTAAGGTTGGGGCGGCGGGGGGTGGGGGGACATGGTGGGGGAGAGAGCGCATCCCGGCTTTTGTCTCCCTTGGAAAGACCCGAACCCCGCGGGAAAGGGGGGTCGCGCTGCGGATGGAGCAGGTCTCGGTGCTGGCGGTGCCCGGGCGGCCTCGTCCCGAGGTGGGGGAAGGGGGAGGGGGTCCCCGCCGCTCGGTGACAGCCCGTGCGCGACCGTGGAACCCCCCCCGGGATGTGCCCCCTTCCAGCGGCAGCGCCGGGGCTGGGCTCGGCTGTGCTCCCGGCCTCTGGAAGCTTCCCGGGCGCTCCGTTAGGCTGGGCGAAGGGCATGACTGGCCTCCCCGCTCCCGCCGCAGCGAGCCCCCCGCGGACAAAAAGAGAGGGACCCCATCGCGTCCCCATCGCGAGCGAAGCGTCGCCCGTCGCGGTCCCCGCCGCGGCAGAGCCGGCGGTGGATCCCGCACAGCGGCATCCGCAGGCACAAAGGTACCACCTGAGCATCTTCGCGGGGAGGGGGGGGGGGACATCACCGGGGGGATGCCCGCTGCGGGGTGGTCCGGGGCTGGGAGCAGTCTCCCACCTCCGGGAGGTGCTTTGCCCGCCCTTGGCGCAGGGCTGAGCCTGGGTGCAGCGGGCGAGGGCTCGCCGGGGACCCGGTTTTGTTGTTATTTTGTGGTTATCGTTTTTCCTGCAGAGTCACTCTGGCTGCACGTGGCCTCGGGGGCCGTGGGTGACAGTAGGGGACAACAGATGCTGTGGCAGCAGGGCAGCCGGCGGTCCTGGGATGCTTCTTGCTGCAGCTGCCCCCAGCAATGCTGAAGGGCTGGAGGCACAGTTGCTGGGTGCCACTGGAGTCTCAGTGCCTTAAATCTCAGCCCTTGGAGTTGTTTTTCTACAGAATGAGACTAAGGTTCTCATCCCCTGGGGCTGTTCCTTGTGTCAGGCTCAGCTGGAAGGGGTGAGACCCCCACCAGTGAGACCCCCACATGGGATGAGGCAGCAATGCCATCAGTTTGGGAAGGGGCAGGTGCTGTTTCCCAGCGTGATGAGGACTGGAGTGCCATAGGACCTGTTTGCTTCTCTCAAATAGGCCATTTCCACGTGTCCATATGTGCCACCTTCATCCCTGCTCCAGTAGCCCACGCTGCTCTTTCTCCACCACTCAGGCGGGTTATGGGATGAAGCTTGAAATCATGGCCTTGTTAACAGAAATGAAAGAGGTGGAAGGAGGCAGAGGATACACTGAGCTTCCAGGTTGTTTCTTTCAGTGCAAAGATGCCAAAATAAGACCAGGTGGTTTAACAGTCCCTCCTCTCCAAAATCTAGGAAGGCTTTTTGACGGTGGGGCATCTTTGAGCATCCAGTTGCTGACAGGAGGGTGCCGCATGGGATGGAGAGGGAAGCATTCTGCTCTGCTTATGGCTTATGTGACCCTGACAAGCAAATATTCACACTTTGTCTCCAGTGAGTGGGAAAAGCCATTTTATGTCGTGCATCCGCATTATTTTTCCCCGTGAGGACCATAAAGGCTTTGCTCTACCGTTGCTGAACCTGAGGTCCAAGAGCAAAACCTTGCGCTGCATTTTATTCCCTGAAGCCTTGGGTAAGATTTGTAGGCTGTGGTTTCCCCTGCGTTAAGTGTGTTATCTTTGGCAGAGAGACAGGCAGTGTCTGTTTTGGGAAGCTCAGGCTGCGCATTTCTTTTCATCATTTATAAGATCTCACGTTGCTTTTAAAGGCAGAGGAGCAGCAGTTGGATGCTGCAGGTGAAGGTGATGCGAGGAAGGGACTTGCCTCAGGTGGGCTGGAGGGTAAAGCTCATCACCCAGGAGCTCTCCAGCTGATGGGAGACTCTAGAAAATGCTTGTGGAGATGGACTGCCTTTGCCATGGGATTTGGGAGAGGAGGGAGCTACCTGAGTGGCTTGGCTGGGTTTGACATGTTCATTCCTGTAGCTGAGTTGACCTCATCCACAAATGGGATGGGAGTGGTCTATGAAGGGTTCCTGAGAGCCCTGAATAATAGTATGCAAAGCATGAAAGCATACTTGATAGCTGTTAGTCCTTGACCCAAAATGTGGAAGGGAAGATGACGAGGTGCTGAGCTTTGTCTCCAAAAGTCTCTCCTTAAGCACTTGATCTTTCATGAGAATAAAACCATTTTCTGTCTCTTGGAGCGCCCTCACTTTGGGGTGAACTGCTCCATTTAGTTTGCTCTGCTGTGGTCTGCTGGTGAGGACAAATTTTGCTGTGTTGACTCTCCTCTGCTTTATCATTTTGTGTGCTTCTCTCCCATTTCCTCTTGCAGCCATCCTTGCTGCTGCTTGGCAGCAACGGAGTGAAATTGTGGTAGTTATCACTGGTTGAGTTTTTGCCTGCAGGTCTGTGCAAAACAGCAAGAAAACCCTCCTGGACAGTATTTAATTTCGTGTTCTTGCTACTCGAGTGAGTCTTTGGGGTCCTGTGTATTTGTGAGGAGCTATAGCTGAAAGTATAGCAAGACCTTGCGGTTTCTATGGAAGCTGGGGCAGCAGATGAGCTTTTTCAGCAGCTGTTTGGGACACATTTAACATTCTTCCTGTCTTATTTTGATGGAGCCATTAAATATTGTTAGGGATTTCATTGTTCTTCAGTTTGGCAGAAGTGTTAAAAGACATTTATGTTGCACTGTTGTTAAGTTTCAGAGTTAACAGTTTGATGCCCTGTTTGGGGTAGCTCCTGGTCTCCATCTGTCTGGGGAAAGGATAGGGAAAATCTTGGAGGTGTTGAGGCTTCTGTACAAATAATCTCCATAAATGCCTTGGGATGTTGTTGTGAAACTCCTCAAAGAAGGGGCAGTTCTGCTACCTGAGTATAATTAACAGATTACTGAGTCATCTGAAATGAAGGGCTACTGTAGCTAGCCAATAATTTTCTGTTTGTTTGAGACCCTGGCTATTTTATTTTCATTTATTTGTATACATATGTATGCGTATATTTATATACATTCATTTACAACACAGACTTCTTGCTGGTGATCCTAAGATGAAATAAGTCTCCTGCTCAGTTCAGGATGAAATGGGAACAGCAATGCACGTTCTTAAAACTTTTGTGCATTGTTAGAACATCAACTTTGGTGCTGAAAAGGGAGGTTTTGTTTCTCTCACGTCTTCCTTGGGGAGTGCCAAGGTGGCTCTTGGCCTGCTGGATTCTGCATTGTCATTGTCTGTCTTCTGCAATGTAGAGGCACCTCAACAGTGACCAGAAATTGGGCTGGTGTCTCTAGCATGGATGGATTAAGGAAAATTTATTAGGGAAAATAGTGGATTTGAGACCTTTGCGGCTTTGAATTAGCTTTTGGAGACCCCTTTGAGGCAGTCCATGGACCTCTGAGGCTTTAGGCACCACAGGTTGGCTGGGAGTAGTCTTGTGCTTACTTCAGGAAGGCCACTGCTCCTACCTCCTTTCCTACAGAGACAACCCTTGGCCTCCCCATCCCCCAGGCACGTAGCAGTTGTGGTCCAGGAGGAGAAGAACCTGGTTTCTTGGGTGGTGGGAGGACCTGTGGCGACAGCCTGTGGTGGCACAACTAAATATCTGCCTCAGCTATCTCTGCAGGACCAAATCCTGCCACACCTGTTAGCCTGGAAGCTACTGTGTGTGTATTTCACAACGTGCAGGCACTCACTGAGGGCGTCTCCTCCGTGGCAAACCAGCACCAACTCAGCTTCATCTTCTTCCCCAGGGTGGCTGCGTCCATTTGGGGTGGTGGAAGTCATCTGCGTTTGCAGCAGGATGGAAATGGTTAGGGGTGGGGTAATATGAGCTTGGTGGAATGGGGATCAGGGATGGGGATCAGGGATGGGCAGCTGTATGTGTGTGTGTGGTGTGCCCCATCCCCTGGTGTCACATCGTGCCTCGGTGACATGAGGATGCACAGGGGTGTCCACAACCTTCTTATTTCTCCCCAGTGGTTTTAGTTGGTGTGTTGGGTTTGCGTGGTGTTGCCTAAATGGCTGTGAGGAAAAAAAGACTCCCAGCCAAATTAGGTAGGAGATAAGATAAGGATACAAAGGTTTAATGAGCCCCCAGGCTTTCTGGAATAACCCCCAGCGCGCTCCCGAAATCGAGATGTTCACAGTTTTATAATGATTTTCGCCCAATCCCCGTCCTGCCACCACCCAGGTTCTGCCCCCGCCACGCCTCTTGGAAATTGGGTCTGGGGGTGTTTTGGGACCCTCTCTTCTTCATATTCGTCTTCCTCAGAGCACGTAGTGTCCTTGGAGGCCTTCCAGAACTCTAGGCCTGAAGGTTGTTGGGTCTATGTCTATATCTTCTTGCTCAGGGTTAGGATGTTCCGCCTTGAAAAAGAGACTAAATATGCTAAAGAATTTAGGGAATTGATATGGGAATGAGTAACAAGGGTTTGAGCTGGTGTGTTAAGGGTAAAGGGTTATATTGCTGCTACTCTAAAATCTACTTTTACTACATAACTACTTCTAAGATCTACAAAAATTAAAAAAATCAAAACATCAACACTCCAAGGTATCAGTGGCCAGGTTTTGGTAGCACTGGGGCTACAGGGGTGGCTTCTGTGAGAAACTACAAGAACCTTCCCCCCGTGTCCAGCAGGATCAATTCCAGCCAGCTCCAGGATGGACCAGCTGCTGTCCAGAGCCGAGCCCATCAGAGAAGGTAGTGATGCCTTGGGGATAACTTACTGAAGGGGGAAAAAAGTTGTAGTGCAGGTGTAATTGTGGCCAGAGAAGAGCCGAGTGAGAACATGGGAGAGGAACAGCTCTGCAGTGCAGAAGGAGGGGCAGGGGGTGCTCCAGGCTCTGGAGCTGAGGTTCGTTCCCCTGCAGCACGTGGAGAGCCACAGGGATGCAGAGTTCCACCTGGAGGAGCCCACACTGGAGCAGGGGGATGCCTGAGAGAGGCTGTGACCCTGTGGGAAACCCGTGCTGAAGCAGGGCCCTGGCAGGACCCGTGGATCCGTGGAGAGAGGAGCAGGTTTCCTGGAAGGACCTGTGACCCAGTGGGGGACCCAACCTGGAGCTGTGCTTGAAGGATTGACCCCATGGAAGAGTTACCCACATTGTAACAGTTCGTGGATAACTGTTGCCTGTGGGAAGGAGAGAAGTTCATGGAGAACTGTCTCCCGTGGGAACGACCCCAGGCTGGAGCAAGGGGAGGAGTCCAGCTCCTCTCCCTGGCAGTCAGGAACAACGTGTGAGGAACTGCCTGTATCCCCTATTCCTGCCTCCCTGTGCTGCTGTGCAGGAGGAGACAGAGCTTGGGAAGGAGGGAGAGGTGGGGGGAAAGTGTTTTTAAGATTTATTTTACTTATCATTATACTGCTCTGATTTTGTTGTTCATAAATTCAGTTGATATCCCCTGTGTAGCCCGTGACAGTGATCGGTGAGCGATCTCTCCCTGTCCTTATCTCCACCCATGAACCTTTCACTGTGTTTTCTCTCTGCTGTCCAGTTGCAGGGGGCAGTGACAGAGCAGCTTTGGTGGGCGCCTGGCATCCAGCCAGGGTCAACCCACTACAATTGGCCTTAGTGCAAAAAAAAAAAAAAAAAAGACAAAAAAAAAAAAAAATCACCAAAACCACCAAAACCAAAAAATCTCAAACCTTCCCCTCCCTCTGGAGCAGGCTGGGCTCGCTGGGACTGGTTTGTACAGCCTGTGCCACCCTGGGAAGGCTTCACCACCACTGGAACCTGCCCTGCACCAGAGCAGAAGCTACCAGGAGACATGTGGCTGCCACCAGCTTCCCCAGGCACCAGCGACGGGGAACCATTAACAGGGCTCGTAATTAATTCTGAAAAAAAATGCCTTTGAACTCCTGAAATCCTGGAGGAGCTGTGTTTGCTCGGCTGGTGTTCCCTGGGATCGTGGGAGAAGCCTGGGAGGAGCTGACTGTTCACAACCGAGGTGTTGCGGGTTGCGTTGGGTGGGGGTTGGCACAGGGCACAAGTGGCTGGGCTGGCATGAGAAGGATGGCTTGGGGGGCTGTGGCACAGGAGCGTGGCACAGTGTCTGTGTCCCTGTGATCAGCTGTGTCAGGGATGGCACCCAGTCCTCCCCCAGACCAGTGCTGGGAGGGTCTGCTGCGAGGGCAAGCAGGGACAGGACAAGGGGGAATGGATTTAAGCTGAAAGATGGTAGATTTAGGTGGGATATGAGGAAGAAGTTCTTGTCTGTGAGGGTGGTGAGGCCCTGGCATGGGTTGCCCAAAGGAGCTGTGGCTGCTCCTGGATCCCTGGAAGTGTTGAAGGCCAGGGCTGGATGGGGCTTGGAACAAACCTGGGATAGTGGGAGGTGTCCCTGCCCGTGGCAGGGGAATTGGAACTGAATGATCTTAAGGTCACTTCCAGCCCAAACCATTCTGTGTTTCTGTGAAATAATCAGGTGTTATCCCAAGTGTGTTATGTCATTTGATTAAATCTCACAGGTCTGTCTTTGCTGGCACAGCTCTTTCAAGTTAGAACAGAAATGCAGTGCGAGTGTTTCAGGGGTCTTGGTTGTCACCAGGGTTGAGCATCTCCTTTGTGAAGCCAAAGCTTTGCCACCAACATGGAGCAAACCCCCTCCCTGGAGGGACTGAAGGACTCCTGGGCGCCGTGTCCAACTGCAGTGAAGCCAGAGGGGATTTTAATAACCTGTCATCAAAAAATACCATGTTGGGTGTCTGGGCAGGAGAAGAAAAGAAAGCAGGAGAGGTTGTGGTTGTGCTGTGATTGTCAGCTGGAGGTTAATAACAGCGTTCTGTGTTTGAGGTGGTGTTTGCTTTGCACGGTGAGAGGAGAGAGGGGTGTATGCCTGCACCCATGGGAATTGTATTCCCTTAAATCAGGGCATATTGCTGATCCAAGTAATGTCTCTTCCCAGCCAGACGATCTCCTTGGAGGCATCTTTGATTGCATTTTTTTTTTTTTTCTCTGGCTCAGGAAGCCGGGCTGGTGACCCTAAAACTTGCAGCAATGATTTATGCATCTGGAGGCTTTGCAGCAGGACGTGGAGGCTCGGGGGGGAAAGGGGGGGGTGCTTTTGGAAGTTATTCCTTTTGTCTTTTCTTGCCGTGTGCGCATTTCATCGTTGCGAGCGAGGAGATGAATTAGGTGGGGCTTTCAGGGTCTCTGGGGTCTCACCACGAGGGCTGCAGAGGCCCCTAAAGGAAGAGGAGGCCGCGGGTGTGGATGAAGAGCTGCAGGGGACCAGCTGTGATGAGGTGATGGATGGCTTTCTCTGGCAGCTTCTCCCCCTTCTTTTGAGATCAGCAGTTTCTCGCATCCTGACGGCAGCTCTGCAATGAAACACACACACTTCTGGAAAGCTCTTCTGGTGAATGCTGAGTTTTCCATCCCTCCCTGCATCCCCGCTCTGTCCATCCCCGTGCTGGCCTGGCGCAGGGAGAGGAGCGTTTTTTCCTGCTTTTGCAGACGCCTGGAGCAGCATCGGTGGTGAGCAGGACATCACAGCCCTCTGGAGTGCTTGGTTCTCGGCAGAGCTGCAGCATCCCTCCTTGCCAGGATGCTTTCAGTGCCAAGATTCACCCCAGGGTGCTGGTCCCTCCTCCCTCCCTCCTGGATTTTGGAGCATCCGCAGAGCACACATTGTTTTTTCTCAGAATTGATTCCAAGAAAGAATGTTCGCCTGGCCTTTTTTTTTTCTTTCTTTTTTTTTTTTTTTTTTAATATATGTATATATATTTTCATTACATGGGATGAGAGATTTATTTATCGACTGCAAACAGCTGCTTTGAAGCTTCACCCCTGTTTCTGTGCTTGCTTTTTTTTGCTTTTTTAAATTAACAGAAATGAGGCTTATGCACTCAGACTGGCTGTCACTCGCTATTCCTCCGGAAGCTTTCTTAACCCGGGGACTAATTTCAGCCAAGTTTGACAAGGGAGTTTCACATCTGAGAGATAAGGACTTACAGGCTGTAAGAAAAAG
Organism: Empidonax traillii; assembly: GCF_003031625.1. Taxonomy (NCBI): domain Eukaryota; kingdom Metazoa; phylum Chordata; class Aves; order Passeriformes; family Tyrannidae; genus Empidonax; species Empidonax traillii. The sequence continues at coordinate 259,984 of NW_020955712.1, forward strand.
GGTGGAAAAAAAGGAAATGCAAATTTCTTCTTGCCTCCGAGGAGAGGCTGCATCAATCGCGAGCTTAAGTATTACCTGTCTGGGTGCAAGCGGGTCGATTAACTCGTAACTACCTTTAGCAATTCACTGCATTTTCTTTAAGGAAATGAGCAAAATCATCTTTAGCGCGGGGAAGGAGGAGCTGGCTGTAGGGATGCTGCCGGGGAGGGCACGTTGGGATGGCGCTAGGTGGCTTTTAAAGGCCCCTTCCTACCCAAACTGTTCTGTTCTGTGCTGCCACTCTGCCGTCCCCAGGTTTGGTGCTTGTGCGTGACCACTGAGCTTGCAGTGAAAAGCTGGTGGCTGATTTCCCTCCAGAGGCTCCCGCCTGTACAGGTATCCTGCAGTTCAAAAGGGTTTTTCCAGCCTTGATCTGGTTCTCCCGGTGTACCTGCTGGGATGGATGATCAGGTTAATTACACTGTTACTGCTCGTGATACAGATGTTTCTCATGTAACCACCGAGAAGCTCAGGCAGGGTGTTTCCACGCCGAGGGGTGGGTAAAGTCTGTCCCCGAAAGCTTGCCCAAGCTGTTCCCAGTCTTGCTGGAGGCTCCCATCAAGACTGGGGTCATGGCTGGCACCATCACCTGGAGAAGATGTGGCTTTTTGGCATCATTTATGGTCCATGAACTTGCCTTGGAGCTGGAGCTGCTGTTAAAAGCGATTAGTGAGCCTCCGGTTCCCAAAGGAGCCAGGGATGATGCTCTGCCCCTCTCTGCTCCTGTCCCAGCTGCAGCTGCAGCACGAGGCTGCCTTTTCTGTCCCTCCCCCTGCTGCTGTCACTATGTGCACTTTGATTTATTTATTTTTACTTTTTTTTTTTTTTTTTTTTTAAACCGGGGATTCTCTTCCTTTTTTGTCAGCCCGGAGAATGATTTTCCTTACGCTCTTCTCTATTTAGGGCTGTGGGGGAGGGAGTGACTCAGCCTTTCCCTTGCCCTGATTTGCACAGTCATCCCTTTGCTGGCTTTGCCGAGGTTTTCCTTGAGCACCTCCAGTTACGCTGGCTCCATTCAGCAGGAGCTGCCTCCTGTTTTGGGAGGGAAGGGCACGGTAGGGAAGGATGAGCCGCCAGCAGGAGCTTTCCCCGTGCCAGGAGGAGAGTAAAGCAACGAGGAGGACACGCTGCCAGACCCGTGGCAGCTCCAGGTCTCCTGTCTGCTCCTCCTCCGTGCGGACATCTGTAGGGGAAGGTCCAGCCAAGTGAGAAATTGAGGGCCAGCCCGGTCATAACATAAAGAAATGATGAATTTTGATGTCATGGACTCTCCCAGGGGAAGGGGGTGACCCTGGCCGTGCTGCTGGCACGGCTGAAGGATGCCCAGGCCCTGCTGGGAGAGGTGGGTGTGGGTGATGGATGGAGGGTGACGCCGGCTCTGTGCAGGACTGCTGCCAGCTCGCCTTTCATGGCAGAGCTGAACCGGCTGCTAAATACCGGGGAGGGCACGCTGCTTGCTCTCCACAGGGCTTTCAGACACTGCTGCTCAGCAAGGGAGTCACTAAATCGCCTGCCACTCTGATACCAGGCATTTGGTGTGCCGTGTTCTGTAATAAAAAAACAAGTGCATTAGTTTTCGGGTTAATTATTCTCCTACCTTGGAAGCCAGCACAGCTGCCTGCGAGCTCTGCTTCTCCCTAAAGGGCAGAAGGGAAAATAAAAAGAAGATGAAACCAGCAAGCGCCCCACAGCCTTCCATCTCCCCGCCAAAATCCGGATAGCCAAGCCCTGAAAGCAATTTTGATCTGCTCAGGGAATTCCAGCGTGTGCCACTTATCTCTTCGTTTTACAAAGTTGTTGGAGTTAGGAATTACCTTTTTCTCAAATTATTTTTCTCTCACATTTTATCTTCTCTCGAGTTATCAGTTTCAGGAGTAATAATTTGTATGTGATGAGGTCCCTGGTGGAAATGGATGGGATCCAATAGCACTGAGGGTTGGTGCTACGGACACGAACCTTCATCATGACCCTGCTGGGCCACAGAAGAAGAGCTGGAAAACGGGGCCTTTTTGGCATTTTGGGTAGTGGTCTCATGTCATGGAATCAGTGCCAGCAGAGGCTTTAATAGGTTGCTAGGGCTGGACCAAACTTCTGCTTGGCTGAAGCATTTCTAAGGTACCTCCAGGTGCATAGGGGCTACCTGGAGTCCTCCTATTGAACAACCTAATGCTGGTAGCAAAGGTGTCATGTTGAGTGCTCCAAAACAGCGCCTTGACTAGCCCAGAATCTTGGGGCAAGGAGCACAGAGCCCAGGAACCGGTTCTGTCTGACCTTTTTTAGGATCCCTGTTGAATCAGCCCTGTCTTCTTCATCCAGATGTTTCTGAGAAGGTTTAGTAGTCTTGCAGGAGGCCGGTTTCACCTGCCCCTTGCGTTATGTACTTTCTCAAGGAGCTGTTTGCCATGGAAAGTGCATGGAGGAGGCTTTTTTCCTGGTGGTGAGAGCTATAAATACACAACAAAAACCCCTAGTTGGAAGGATGGAGGAGGCACTTTGGAAAGAAGCCACTTCCTTGGTCTGGTTTCCAACAGATACTGTGGTACACTGATGGGTGTGCCGGGGTTTGGACCGTCTCTGGTAAGCAAATATAAACTGAGAATTTCCAGGTATTTTTACGAGAAAACGCAGCAAACTCAGAAAATTGTTTCTTGTAATGCCTGTGTCACATCATACTTCTCCTTCGCTGAGTCCCTTGGTCCTTGCCCTCGGCAAGCCCACTGTAGCAGGTGGAGTGTAGGTGCCTGGGAACATCTCTTTGCCTCTTCTGTCCAGTTCTGGCTGTTATGAGATGATACAGCCATTAAAATCAAATTTTGTGCGTTAAGCTGCTGGTCATGACAGGGCAGTGGCTGATGTGAAAAAAAACCACAGCACCTTGTAATTGAGGAGTTGTGGAAGTCGAGCAGCCAAGATGAATATTTGTGTGGAGGTGTAGAGTGGTACTGGGAAAACTGAAGTCCGTCATCACCTGGGAGAACTTCAGTAACCCTACTTGGGTTTGACTTGCTTGTATTCGTCTTTTTTTTTTCCTCCCTTTTAGGAAATCTGCCTTTAGTTAAGCAGTGTGGTGGTTGTAAAGCGTCCAGTGGCGTGACTCTTGGAGCTATCGGACTGGATGTCGAGGTGGATCTGCTGGCAAGCCCTTGCCTCCTTTCCTTAATGCTTCTGACATTTTCCATGTACCTGCAAGTGTTAACACTGAGACTGGCTGGGAGTGTCAGCCAGCAAAGCCTTCCTCTGCTTCTCTCTGTAGGCTAACAAGCCTCAGGCTGTGTTTTGCCACTTATTTCCCTGATTCTGTCTGTTTATCCAGCAGACACATCCATTGTGTGCTTCCGGGTTCTCTCATCTCAGGTTTCTTCCACATTATCCAGTGATATGACTGAAAGCCCATAAATTTGTCCTTGCAGCACCTGCGCTCAGCTCAGGCTGTGTTAGCTCTCCTCTGAGCACCTCTGTGTATTGATTAAAGCATTAGGAGGAACGTCAGCTTGGAAGCAATGGGTTTGATTAGCCAATTATTTTAACAAAAAAGCAGTGAACTTTGATTAAAAGTACATGAGGAGCTGTAGCTTCTGTTTTTTGATGTGCTGGAAGTGGGTCAGAGTGCACCACCAAATGAGAGCATTGGTCAGGAAGCTAATGAGGGGATTTTGGAGGCTGGATGTGCACATTGTGCATGAGGTGTTCTGCATGACCTAGGACTATGCAAAAATATCTATATGTTTAAGGGGGGGGTCTTATGGTTTTTTGGCTAGTGAACTGTACAGAGTGCAGGGACTTCATGGCTGCATGAAAGATGTAGAAGACAGTTGAGTCTGGAGGATGCTCTTCTTGTGTGAAAATTGAGTTCAACTTGGATCAATCAGTCAGTAAAGTTCTTATGTCCTGAAAGACTTCATGTATTTGTAGAATTGTGGAACAGTTTGGACTGGAAGGGACCCTAAAGACCATCTAGTTCCAGTGCCCCTGGGCAGGGGCACCTTCCACTAGACCAGGTTGCTCCAGCCCCATCCAACCTAACCTTCAACACTTCTAGGGATCCAGGGGCAGCCACAGCTTCTCTGGGAAACCAGGGACTCACCACCCTCACAGCCAACATTTCCTTCCCAATATCCCATCTAACAGTGGGAAGCCATTCCCCCTTGTCCTGTCCCTACAAACCTTGTCCCCAGTCCCTCTCCAGCTCTCCTGGAGCCCCTTTAGGCCCTGCCAGGGGCTCTCAGGTCTCCCTGGATCCTTCTCTTCTCCAGGTGAACCCCCCCAGCTCTCCCAGCCTGGCTCCAGAGCAGAGGGGCTCCAGCCCTGACAGCATCTCCGTGGCCTCCTCTGGACTCTCTCCAGCAGCTCCACATCCCTCTTCTATTGGTGACCCCAGGGCTGGAGGCAGCTCTGCAAGGGGGTCTCACCTGAGCAGGACAGTGGTTGGAATACTCAGCAGCTGACTGGTTTGAAAAGCTTGCTGGTGTCAACACAGCTGTGTGGGCTGGAAGCACTGGGGCTTCACAAGAGCATCTCATGCTGTTTGTCGTTGTTTGGATTGCTCTGAGGATCTGTTGTGGGTTGTAGGGCAGGTGAGAGTGTTGGTGTGGTGTTCAGAAAGAAGCAGCTTACAAAAAAAAATGTGGAGACTCCAGTGAAGGGGCGTCTGCCTCCCCTGTTAGGAAAAGCAAGTGTCTTTTGGAAGGTGGGGGTTTGATTCAAATCAGTGCCTGAAGGGAGACCCTAAAGCCCAAGCAATAGGTGACTGGTGTCTATGTTTTGGGTGTATGAGGTGGAGATCACTATTTGATGGCCAAATCAAAGGCAGGGAGATGATGGTACAGAAGTGGGGAGGAAGAGCAAGGAGGGAGGTCAGGGCAGTGAGCACATCCTCCTCTTTGGTCTGCGTTTCCTGTTTGCTAATTTTGGTGTCAAACATCTGGATGTGAGCTCAGTTTGCCCCCTGCTCTGGGTCTGTAGCTGAGTCTCTTTCATGTCCTCGAGCCCTGGGGATGCCAGGGTGGGCAGAACTGATGGCAAACCAGCCAGGAAGGAAGCGGTGGGTAATAAAAAAGCTTCTGGCTCCCGTTATACAGGGGAAAGTGCATCCATACCCTGTCAGCACTCCCTGTATTGGGACCATCCTCTGCCTCCTAGACAGGAGGCTTTGCCCACTGTGACTGTCGTGTACTTGAGCTCACAGCATCCTATTTCCTCTCCTAAAGGTCAACCTGGACTTCCAGGCCACTTGCTGCTGTGAATAAGTTTCTTAGGTTTTTGATTAAGCTGGACATAAGACTTTTGTGGCTTTGTCCTTTAGGGCTGGGCCAAAGGAAGGTCTGCCTAGGGAAGATCCTGGAGTCACTGAAGCTCCCTAGAGGTCTTCTCATCCAGCCCTCTGCTCAACACAGAGCCAGCTTCTACAAAGACTCTAGGGAATGGTCCTGTGCAGGGCCAGGAGGTGGGCTCCGTGATCTTTGTGGGTCCCTTCCAACTCAATGTATTCTGTGATTCTGTGAAGCCTTCCTGCTCAGGGCCTCATCCAGCTGAGTCTTGATGCTGTTTCCAAGGACAGAGACCACACAAACCCTTTGGGTTGCTTGCTGGGTGCTGAGCCATGGCTCAGAGTGCAGGAATTCTCTCATATTCCATCGGAGCTGCCCAAGCTGCACCCTCAGACCCGGGGCTGAGCAGCTGCCGTGCTTTGCTGGAGGGAGAGGGCTTCCTGCTCACGGTCTTTTCCATGCCCCTGGCATTTTGCTGTAGGGTTCCTCAGCTCCTCGGGCCCATCACCACTTTCTAGCAATGCAGCAGGGTGTGTGTGTGTGTGTGTGTGTGCCTGTGTGTGCTGAGAAGGCTTATCGCCAGCTGACCTAATTATCGTAATCTCGAGCTTCCCTAGATAGTGCAGGTTTCCCTGGCTCTCCGGAGGCTTCCCGGGTTTTTCCAAGCTGCTGTTTGATTTATTGTGTGTCTCTTAATAATATCATTCGTTCACTCAGGGTGGGTAAACCCTGAGAATGAGTTTTGTAGCCAGACAGCGGGTAATACTTTTGTGAACTGCCCGTCCTGCTCAGGTGGCCGTCCCGCTGGGTTTGGTGGTGTCCCAGCCTGCCAGACTTTCCAGGCAGCACAGATTTCCCTCATCCCAACTCCCTGCTCTTCCCTCTGCCCTGACCGTACGCATGCATCCTCTTTACTGCTGAAACCCTCTGGCTGCCAAAGTTAATGGATGAAAATTGTGCAGTGACACATTATGCCCCTGCATTATGGATGCAGAGTTGTTGCCTAGCCTGGTTGTTTTTTATTGCCTATCTCATTTCTTTTGTTGCCTATCCCATTTCTTTATTGCCTATCCTATTTTTTTGTCCCCTGTTCCATTTTATTGTCGTTGATCCCCATCCTATTTTTGTTGCTGTTCCCTATGCAGTTTTTTGTCTCCCTATCCCATCTTTTTTTGGTTCCCTGTCATGCTTTTTTATTCCCTATCCCATTTTTTCCTCTTTCTGCCCTCCCTGCTGCAGATTCCCCCTTCCCTACCTGCCCCCTCTTCCTGTTCAAAATGGGTTTATTTTGCTACAGATACAGGACAGGTGCCTTTCAGAGGTGCCACATTCTCTTTTTTCAGCATGGCAGGGATTTGCAGCGTGTTAGCAAGATGTAACAGGTCCTTCAACGCTGAAAAAAATAAAGCCTAGGAGAGTGAAAAAAACCTGAAATCCAACACAACAACAAAACATCGCAACTCGGGGTGAGTTCCCTCCATTCATTCACCTGATTTTCTCCCTGAGAATTGTAGTTGGGGTTTATCCCTGTGCTGCCTGAAAGCCTGCACGGTCCCTGTTTGGGCAGAGAATAATCTGATGTAACGTGGTGTCTCCTTGCAGGAGCAGGGCTTACTGCTAAGCTTCCCAGTTAAACCACCTGATGGGATCAGCGGAGGTTATCAGCACCGTGGGGGCTTGGTGGCAGAGGGCTTGAAAAACAACCAGTCAGCAGCATTATCCGGAAAACCTGTTTTGTTTTGGTTTGGTTTTTTTATCCCCTTGTCCTGTCCAAGTTCCAGTTCGACCTGAAGGGGAGTGGGAGACATCACTGGGGGAGCAGCTTTGCCTGAGCTGGGGTTTCTGCAGCCCTGAGTGTTATCTTGTACAGGGCCTGATAGTCTCTGGAAAGTGAATATTTTCTCCTGGGGCAGAGCAGCCCGTGGAGGAGTTGGGAACAAGCCAAAGCAGAGGCATTGCTGGGGGGAATGAAGCCAGAAAGGGCTGGCACTGGGGTTGTGCCTCGTGCAGAATTGAGGCTGCAGCAGTGCCCCTTCTGTCTGGGGGAATGTGGGTCCCATTTTCCTTATTCCCCTCTTTTTTTTTAATTATTACATATACATACTTTCCTGAGTTTCCTATAACTTTCTAACATGTAAGTGAATTACAGTAAGACTTTAAATTACATTTTTTTCCTGAAGCACTGCTGCATCCTTTGGGTGGGCACCCCAAGTTATCTTTAGATATTCTAAATACTCCTCAACATCATGCCTAAACCATAAAACAAATAATTAGTGCTAAATAGGTTTGGTTTGGTTTGGGTAGGTTGTTTCTTGCTTAATTAGCCTGTAGAAAAATCATGGTGCTAAGGATAGCTGTGGAGGATAAGATGGGTTTTAGCTGAGTTGAATGAGAATAGACACTTTTATTCTGTTAAAACAGGAAACAAAATAATGTAAAGTCCCATTTGAATCCAAAATGAAATCTGTCTTTAATTATTTTGCACCATAATGAAGAGCTGTGGAAATGTAGTGTACGTCACCATGACATAAAAGTAAAAATCCTTTGTTCAAAAATACCAGACCCCCCCCCCAACCCCGAAAAAAGGTGAAAGATTTTTTTCAGCGTTTTCTTCCCAGTGTTTTGGCTGCAGTGACTTGACCAAAACTATTCAAAATTCAGTGAGCCAAAGCTGGGCTGCTGGCAAACAAGTGATTTTTAAAAATATTGTTGTTATTATGTGGTGGGTTCAGCCTTTTGTTTCTGCAGGGGTGAATTCTCTTCCTCTGGTGACTATAACAGAGGAGAAGTATGTCCCTTGCCCCACACTGGAGGAGGGGACTTGTGGGGCTTGAGTACCAGGTAATCACCTATGGTTCCTGGTGCCAGAAGAGCTTGAGCTGCCTCTGGATACTGTGGACATGTGGGAATACTCACCAGCAACAGGGTGTCCCCATGGACTGGGAATCCTGAGCAAACACAAAAGTAAAACACTGGCACAGGTTGCCCAGAGAAGCTGTGGCTGCCCCACCCCTGGAAGTGTCCAAGGCCAGGTTGGATGGGGCTTGGAACTACGTGGGATAGTGGAAGCTGTTCCTGCCCTTGGCAGGGGATGGAAATGGATGATCTTTAAAGGTCCCATCCAACCCAAACCGTTCCATGGTTCCATGAAAGCTCCTGCTGAAGCCCCAAAATTCTGTGTTTGCCTTGCCGTTCTTTACATTTTCCTCTGAAGTCTCCAAGTCCTACATTAACTCAGCACTAGACACAAAGTTTTATTTTCTTTATCTTTCCTATTGCGTAATTTATTGCAAAACTACCTTTTCCAGTCCCTTTTTAATCTCTGCTCCTGAACTGATGGATCATAAATACACTTCAGATGGGCATCCCTGCACGGTGCAGATATCCAAGAGCTGGGAATGATGGGCTTTTTTTTTTTTGTAGTTTGGGCTCTCTGTTTGCATCTCTGAGGTCAAAGGTACATGAGTGGCAGGCAGTCCTGCTGTGATGTTTCAGCTGAAACTGCTGATGCTGCTCCCCTGTGCTGCAATTACAGCCCTCCCCCCCACAACCTCGCTGTGATTAACTTGGGGGCTGTTAATCCCTTGGGTGTGAGCAGAGGTTGGCCAGTGCAGGGAGGTGCTGGAGGGGGCTTTCTGAGGTGCTGGTGTGGCCTTTGGTCCCTGCAGCCACGTTTGGTGGGGTTGCAGCGTGGTGGAGGTCACCGTGGGAAGACCTTCGTGGTGAGCACGAAGGACCCTTTAACAAAAGAGCAAAAGATGGTGTAAAACTCATTTGTGGCTGCGTTTCTGAGTTGCCCCCATGCCTACAGGTCACCCAGTCGCTGTGGGGGGACCAGTCCTAGGTGTCCCCTAGGTTGGGGGTTGGAGCAAAGTGATCTTTAAGGTCCCTTCCCACCCAAACCGTTCTGTGATTCTGTGGTCCGAGACCTGGGGTTGGCAGAAGGGACTGTTGTCAAGGACGTGGACAGCAGGGTGTGTTAGGACGTAGGGTCCTTGAGTCCCAAGGCTTTCTTCATCAAGGCTAGTTCTCTCTGCTGTCATTGCTTCTGGTGGAGGTAAACAGACACTCCCGAAGTTCGTGTTCGTCTCCAAACAGATACCTGTCGTGCCCTGGGAGTACCTGCCTTTCTGTTTGCTTTGTGTTAGGGAACACCTCCCTGTCCTGCCCCTACTTGCTGGGGGTCAGCTGGGCCAAGCTGCTTCATCTACCTCTTACTGAACAGACCCAGAGGCCCCCCTGGGTGATGAACGTAGCTGTGCAAGTGCCTGCGGCGTTTTTACACCCTGGGGTTTGTCAGGGTGCCCTTCCCATCCCCACTGCTGGCTTCTTGCCACCCCTGCCTCACTGTGATTTAGTGGGGAATAATAACCCAAGGGGCAATGGGGCTACCAGGGAACGGCTTTCTGGGAGATGTGTGGCAATGCTACTGGTGCAGAGAACGCAGCAGAGCGATAGTCTGGATGCGATTGCGAAAAAATGCACTTCAAGCCTCAAAAAGGAGGCTGGTGGCTGGCCAGTAACTCTGAAAATTCCTGTCTGGGGAGGTGCTTTCCCTGGTATTTTTGGGCTGGTTCCCTTAAGGCAGGCGTTTTCCCAGTGAACTGGTTCAAGCTGTCCCATCAGCTTGCTGGAAGGAGCTGAAAGCTGGGGTTGGATTTGAGAAGGGGGTTAAGCTTGTGTTGCTTGGTTCATGATGGCTGGGCAAATCAAAGCTTGGGGAGGGTCTGATCCCCACCCATCCAGGGCTGGGCGTTCCTGCTACTGGGTGTGGTGGGGTTGGAGGCCATCCCTGACACACAGAAACATCCCCGGGCTTGTGGGACCCCTGATGGGTGCTGTGGTGCCTGTGCTGTGTCACGTCCCTTCCTGGGGCAGCGAAACCTGGGTTCCATCTGGGTATCACATTTGCTCTCCTAAAGCTAGTGGAAAGCTATGTGGGAGAATGGGGCAGGAAATCCCCGTAGACTGCAAAATGGATTTGGGTTCTGCCAGGGCATCCAAGGAGAAATTCTTTTTATGAAGAAATCCTTCCCTGTGAGGGTGGTGAGGCCCTGGCACAGGCTGCCCAGAGAAGCTGTGGCTGCCCCTGGATCCCTGGGAGTGTCCAAGACCAGGTTGGAGGGGGCTTGGAGCAACCTGGGCTAGTGGAAGGTGTCCCTGCCCATGGCAGGGGGTGGATTGGGATGTTCTTCAAGGTTCCCTTCCAACCCAAACCATTCCAGGATTCTGTGGTCCTCCTGAGCTGCGAGAGCTGTCTTTGCTGTAGGCAAAGAGCATCATCTCTCTCAGAGAACTGGATTCAGTGTGGTCCCTCTGGTTGAAGTTAGAGTGACTCTTCCATAATGCAGTCACTTTGCTGGATTCAAAGTGACTGTCTGGACCACATCCAGCACATGTCACTGGGAGCAGGTGCTAAAGAGAACACTGTCCAGCCCCAGGTGAAGGGAAAACTTTGATGACCAGCACAGTCTGTGGTCAAAAGTATGAGAGTCAGATGCCCTGCTGGGGTATGTGTTGGGCTCTGTCCTCTCCCAGCCCTGAGGTTTAAACGAGTAGGTAGGACATGGGGGGTTGCTGCCTGTGGCTTTTCTTCCCTGTCTTTGCAAGCAACTCTAGCTCTTCTATTAAAATGTGGAGGGAGCCAGAAGCAGGGACAGCAGTCCTGGAACATTCAGCTCTCGTGACACTGATGTCCCTTTCCTTGGCCGCCTCTGTCACAGTGGACCTGCTCATGGGGTGTTGGACACCGACCCCCACAGAATTCCCTGTCCCCCACGTGCTTCCCCAGGCCTTTGTTTGGTTCCCTGCCTTTTAATTTATTATTATTAGACTAGAAGTTTTATGGGGAAACATCTGCTTTTCCTTCTGCAGAAGGAAATTCTGTTCAGAATTAGCAATTTCCCCGGTTCTTGTTCTTTTCCACTAGAATATTCAGAGGATTTCATCTCGTGGCTGTTGCCAGTATGGGAGCTGATAAGGTCAATGATTGACGGTCCCAGAGTGGCCATGATGTAAAAGCCAATCTGCAGCTTCTTTTATAACTTAAACATTTGGATGCAGTGGAGTAGGGGGGGTCTGGGATCCAGAGGCAGGTTTGGGAAATCTTATTTGTTTGTGGGTGTTGTTGAGTGGGATTTTTTAGGGTGGTGGTTTGTTTTGGTTTTTTTTTTAAGAACTGAAGATATTTAAAGATTCAGAAAATCTCTGAATATACTCATCTGTGCATGGTCTTTTGGATGAGTTTAACTAGCTCAGAGAGGACATGGTAAGTTATTTTCCACTTCCTTCTGCAACATGGCAGAGATTTGCTGGATGATTTTTCTTTCCAGTTCTAGTTGAGCAGCTCATGCTAGGCAGAGGTACCCTGTGAGTGCTGGAGAGAGTCCAGAGGAGGCCACGGAGATGCTGCCAGGGCTGGAGCCCCTCTGCTCTGGAGCCAGGCTGGGAGAGCTGGGGGGGTTCACCTGGAGAAGAGAAGGCTCCAGGGAGACCTTATTGTTGTCTTTGAATATTTCAGTGGGGCTTATGAGAAAGATGGGAATAGACTTCTGACCCTGTACCAGTAGGTGAAGGGGCGCTGGTTTCAAACTAAAAGAGTGAAGGTTCAGTCTAGATAATGAGGATGTATTTTGCAATGAGGGTGGGGAGGCCCTGGCACAGGTTGCCCAGAGAAGCTGTGGCTGCCCCATCCCTGGAAGTGTCCAAGGCCAGGTTGGACGAGACTTGGAGCAAGCTGGGATAGTGGAAGGTGTCCCTGCCCATGGCAGGAGAGTTGGACTAGATGGCCTTTAAAGGTTTGTTCCAACCCAAAACATTTTGCGATCGTGTGAGTCCCAGGAGGAGAGGACCAGCTGGCTCCTCCTGGCAGAAAATCCCGGCCCCCCCTCCAATCCATCCGGAGTGGCAGCTCCGGCATTTTGGCTGGTGGCCAAGGTATGTCCTCTGAATTGCTGCTGCACGCTGGTGTATGGGCACAAAAATGCTTTTTGCCAGTGAACTGTGGGCAAGATTAAATAGGGATTAAGGAACCTCCACGCCTGCCCTGCTGCTGACCAGGCTGTGCTGCTCCTGCCCCATTCCCGCCCGGCGGGATGGATTACTCCAGCAGGTTGACATCTCAACTTGGGAGCTGGATGTGTCTTTTAGGATTACGGAGCTTTTCACAGCCCAAGTGCCCATTATGTTGCCTGGGTGCCTGGGAAGAAAAGATCTCCTTCCTGATAATGGTTTCCCTCCAGTTATTTACAAAGGACAGCGTGAAAACGAGCGCTCCCAAAAAGCATGCGGTGATGCTTTTATTTAGGGTGTGGGCTGTGCTCTCTGCCTGCCCAGTGCTGCCTGCACTGGGAGTTCTGCACCGTGGCTGCTGCTCCCATGGGATCAGGGCTCATCCCCTCGGGATTCTGGAGTAGCCGGGCAAAAATCGGGTGCTGGTTGCCCGAGGATTGCTGCCTGCAGAGGTGCACTCACACCTGCGTGGTGTACGTGTGCAAGCCCACCTGGCAGGAGAACATCCTTGTTTCGTGTCTCCAGCACAGTCCCTGCATCCATCACATCCTACCCTGCGCTGCCTCTGAGGAGAGACATCGCAGCTCCGCAGAGGAGACCTGTGGAGCATGTGTGAAATCCACGTTTTTATTCTCTTTTTTTTTTTTTTCTCTTTTCTTGAAATATTAATAATAATTGTTCGGTATTTTTGTCTGGCAACATTTTCTTTGTGAAGGATAGCAAGGATGAGATGTCGTGTGGGCTCTTGTTCCATTAACTTTTAGTAGAAGCAGGGGAATGTGGAAATGGATTATGTCTGACTTAAGTCACAGTTTGTAGCATCAGCCGATGTCAAATAGGTTATAAAACTCAGGCTGTTAAAACCCCTGTGATTCAGGGGTTGGTGGTTGGAGGCTTTTTATGACCTGCTTCAGATTTTATATCTCGGGAGGCTGATGTATTTGCATGTATTGAATTTGTGTAAAAATCTGGGAACAAGAGCGTGTCTTGCCGTCGTGCTGCGGCCAGAGTGATGCTCCAGCAGTCTCCTTGCCCTGAAATCCCGTGTAGTGGAGTATCCCATCACAGGGAGAGCCCATAAACCCACCTCCTCTCACCTCCTGCAGTTCAGGCAGTGGTTTTCTTAGTTTTATGCTGTATTTTCTTTTCTTTTTACCTAATGATATCCACCACAAGCCAAAGGTAATGTCTTCCCCCAGGCAGGAAAGTCCATCTGGTGGAAAACCACTCCAGCCTCATGCACAGTTTTGACACACTAAAAGACTTCACATTTCTAAAGGTGATGTGGCTTTGGCTTTGTTAAAAAAAGAAGAAAGAAAAAGATCCACTTCCCAACCACAAAGAATTGCTTATTGCAGGGAAACAAGCTACATAATAAATTACTGTGGGTGAAAATGAGGGATTTCTGGCTTTCTGGTTATTCCTCTCCCTTCCTTGCTGGATCACTGTGTCAAAGGGGCTGTTTTGGATTGGATTCTGCGGCTCTTGTTTTGTCTCCTGGCTCTCTCTGGTTTTGTTTTTCCCCCATTTATTTCCTTGTTTGTTTTGATGGCTCTGTTTCAATGCTCCATGGCGTTTGCCTGCTGTGTTCCATGCCAGGCTCATGAGTGGCACTGCAACGTGGCAGCTGTTGGGCTCTTGTCCTGTCACTTGGGCTTTTCTGCATCACCAGGTACCAGAAATCAGACCTGAGACTGGAAGGATGATGAAATATATCAGATGCTCAGCCAGCCGTGGATGCATCAGTATCTGAAAAGCCCAAGCAGCAGACGCTGGACGTGGATTTCAAGGGGTGTTTACATTTTAATTGGAAAAAGGTCGGATCCAGGATATAATAATTCACATTTCCGCACTCGGCGTTTTGTCGGCGTCTGGAAAGGCACTGGTTTTTGCAGCAGCAAATCCAAACCGGGCGCGTGACGCGCCGTGGAGATGCAGCAGTACCTGGATGCGGGGAGTCATGGTTCATCTCCACCGCTCTTATTTTCCATAGTAACTGTTCCTGCGGGCTGCTGGATGCGAGAGCTGGCTGCCGGCAGCGGAGATGAAACGGCTCGCCTCGCTCTCAGGGATGCTCTTGCCGCTTCAGGAAGGCGCTCTGCTAATTGCTTGTTGTTGGAAACGGGCTGGGTCAGGAGGGAGAAAATATTGCTGCGGGAGGAGCTCGCTGAGAGGAGGTGCTGGGAACGGAGCAGGCTGTGGCCGTGCTGGTAGCCGGGAGTTCAACCCCCCCACCCACCAGCACAGACGGTCAAAGGTCCTCCTGGCTGCTGCACTGCTGCCAGAGCGTGAGCTGGTGGTTATTTCGGGGCTTCACCTGGCCTGAGGGTGCTGATAAGAAGCAGATAAGAAGCAGATAAGAAGCAGGAGGGTTGTCCTGCACTGGCTGCTCAGCCCTGGTCGAAGTGTGGTCGAAGCATCCTTCACCTCCCAGATCTGGGGCTGAAGGGACCTCCTTGCCCTGCACGGTGTGCACTTCAGCAGTGGCTTTGGGAAACCTGGCTTGGAGTCTTAGTGGGCAGGCAGTGTGAGGGAGGTGGTGGAGGAGGGTTTGACCATGTGCTGTTCCTCTCGGAGAGGCACTGAGCAGAAGAGGGTGTCACCTCACCCTGGGTGTCCATCACCACCTGGACAAGGTGATGTCCAACATCACTGTAGGGAGCAGAGAACAGTGGGGTGGGTTTTGGAGCCTGGACAAGAGACTTGGCAGCCGGTGCTGGTTGCTCACGAGGCAGGATGTGGTGTCTGGGACTGGGCTGGAGTCTTTCTGTGTCTCACTGGGGGGGTTCTCTTCACTTTGGTTTTACCATCATGCCACGCAGGCGGGGGACAAGTAAATCTGGGCTGCTGAAGTACTGCTTGGTTCATGTCCCACATGTCTCAGAGCAGAAGGGACCTGTCACAGCAATATTTAAATTTTTTTTATTATAAAATCCCGAGGGACAACAAACACAAGAGGGATGATGGAAGTCCTGTCGCAGAACACTTTGGAAGGAGGTGGCTGCATTGGTACGTGAAGAATTTGCAGCACAGCTGCTTTTTTTAGGAAGCATCTCTTGTTCCTAGAAAAACCTGGGATGGTAAATCCCATGTGGCAGGACAAAGGCTTTCAGGGATCTGTCAGGACAGCTCTGTAGCTCCTCACAGCCTGTGTTTCCAGCAGCTGGCCTGTGATGGCATATCTGAGGGATAAATCGTCTGCAGAGAAAAGCTGCTCTGCATTTCTCCTGCCTTACTTTGGAGTCATGGAGGAACAGAGGGTTGGCCTGGGATTTTTTTCATATCTTTTTTTTTATCCATATCTAAGGAAGAGGTATGGGTTTTTCAATTAAATGCCTTAAGCGAGTCATTTTAGCCCATATCTAAACAGCTGAGGCCAGGATGTGGGAAAGATGATCTGTCACTTGCCCTGCACTGGAATTTAGTGGTGGTTGGACCTTTAGAAACTTGAAATAATAATGTAATATTAATTGTGAAAAAACCTGATGCATGAAGTAGTTCTGTCTGAACTCTGTATTTTAGAGATCTTTCCCAGTCACCTTGTGTGTTAGCACCAAGTATTGGCTCCTGGCAGTGTAGTTGTCGGGTAAACCTGCTTCCAGCATTCACTGTTTATGTGTGTGAGACTGTGGTGCTGCTTTCTCTCGTCTTTGGAGGCCACAGCCTTCAAAGAAAACTGTCAAAGGTGCAAAAGCATTTTAGGCTTTCAGCATCCATCCAAGGGAAGAAAAGCTCAGGCAAAAGCAATCCCTTTATTCAGTTTCCTCTGCTGATGATCAACCACGTTGGACCCCTGGCTAGGAGCAAGGTGTGCAGTTGTTTTCCAGATAGCAGGTCTTAATGTTGCTTTGTCCTGCTGAATTGGAGCAAGAACTGGCTTGTACTTGGGTCACACCAACCCCCTGCACCTCCAGGCTGGGGAAGAGGGGCTGGAAAACTGGGAAAGGTCCTGTGGGTGCTGGTGGCAGCGGCTGGACTCGAGCCCAGGGGTGCCCAGGGGGGCAGGAGGGCAATGGCCCCGGGGCTGTCCCAGCCGTGGTGTGGCAGCAGGGCCAGGGCAGTGCCCGTCCCTGTGCTGGCCCTGCTGAGGCTCCTCCAGTGCTGGGGCAGTTCTGGGCCCTCAGACAGGAGAGACCCTGAGGGGCTGGAGCGTGTGCAGGGAAGGGAACGGAGCTGGGGAAGGGGCTGGAGCAGCAGGAGCGGCTGAGGGAGCTGGGGGGGCTCATCCTGGAGAGAAGGAGGCTCAGGGGGGACCTTCTGGCTCTGCAACTCCCTGAGAGGAGGGGGAGCCAGGGGGGGATCAGGCTCTGCTCCTAGGGAACGAGAAACAGGATGAGAGGAAACGACCTCAAGTTGCACCAGGAGAATTTTAGATTGGATATTGGGAAAATTTCTTGACCAAAAGAGTGGTCAGGCATTGGAAGGGGCTGTCCAGGGCAGTGTTGGAGTCCCCATCCCTGGAGGGATTTTAAAGCCCTGCGGATGTGGCACTTGGGGACGTGGGTGAGTGGTGGCCTTGGCAGTGCTGGGGAATGGTTGGACTCGATGGTCTTGGAAAGGCTTTTCCAGACTAAACATTTCTGTGATCCTGTGAGAATGCCCCAAATGGGTTCCTTCTCCGTTGCTTCTCTTCACCTATCAGACTCACCACTTGGTTCCACAAGTCCAACAAGCCTGAAGCAACCTTTGGCAGAAAGGAGATGGACCTAAAATGTCATAAAAAAATGCTTGTTCTTATTATTTGCTGATTAAGGGTAAAGCTGTATAGTTGCCATAAAAACTGTATAATCCTTCTGGAGCAAGAACCCCATTTAGATCACTCTTAATAACAGCTATTAATAATAATTATACATTACAGTAATGTTGATAACTACTAAGTTATAATAAGCAGTTTGCACATCTATTGACCTTTTTCTGCTGATGATTCCTCCTTTAACGGTCATAGTAATGAGCAGAGCATAGACCCCATGGAATCATAGGATCCTCGAAAGGTTTGAGTTGGAAGGGACCTTCAAGGTCATCTAGTTCTAACCCTCTGCCATGGACAGGGACACTTTCCACTAGACCAGGTTGCTCCAAGCCCCATCCAATGGAAATATGATGTCGATCTCTATTAATTATCACTGAGGAATGTATACCTGGGATCTGGGAATTCTTAGCACCGAGCCAACACAGATCCAAGGGGTCACCACTCCGTGAAGAGCTCCCAAGAACATTTATTTGTTGGTGTGGCAAGATACCAACTGCCTTTATGCTCAAATGTGGGTTTGGGTTTTTCTTTCAAAACCTCTTTTTTTTTTTTTTGTACATGTTTTGAGGGTGAGGCGAGATGGGAAACCTGCTTTGGGCACAGAGGTTTCCTGGCTCGTGACACCAGAACAGGAGACCATACAGCCTTCATGTCAGGAAACTGTGGTGGAGAGGGTTGATTTTTGAAATAGGAGAGAAGGTTTAGTGTTAAATGGGAGAGTAAACCTTTGCAGGTGGACTTGAATTGGTCTGGACCTCAGTGGATGCTTCACTTCCCAAGGTACCTCCTGCCAAGGAGGAAGGACTTCCAAAACTGTTCCTTTGGAAGGGTCAGGCTGCTTCAAAGAGGAATCATCTTGTGGGACCCAGAAAATGGGAGTTTTCTTCCTGATAAGTGATGGTTTTATTTAGAGAGATGTGATGGTATTGCAAGATGATTTGGTTTCAGAGTTTCCTACTGGAGATCCATAAATATCTCATTTATGTGGTTTGTGCTGTTTTGTTTTACCTGGCGACTTCTGACAAACCCACTCCCTTTCAGTTCACTGTCTCTCCTGTTGCTAGTCACAAAATGTTGGTTGGGCACAGCAGTGAGCACCCCAAAAGTGGAGGAATGTGTTAGCCCTTCCTTTACTTTGTGCTTTATCGTGGGTGTTCAAGGGGGAGCATCCCCAGGGCTGAAGGTGACTGAAGTGCCACCTTCAAAAAAAAAAAAAAAAACAAACATTAAAATAGGCAAAGCAACTTCAGGCTTTGTAATGTGTGGCCCCAGGGGATGCAGGGATAACCTCTGACCCTGCTTGGACCATCCCAAGTGATACCACCTGTCCTCTACCTCATGTGGTCGTTTCTCATGTCATCACTCATGGGAGCCTCCTGTTCTCCTCTTTCTTTAATACTTTCTATTTCATAATTGGTTCTTTCCATTTGGTAATTGGCACTAATGAGCAAAAAGGGTAGAAGCGTGCCCTCCTCCAGGGCTCCACACTCTCTGGGGCTCCTCCTTTGTTATTTCTTGACTTATTTCTTTTTTTCTTTCTCCTTTCTAATGCGCCACATGATTTTTGTTCAGGAGCTAATGTGTGATATTGATCTACATAATGAGCCTTTTTGACAGTCTGGGCACATTTGGGAATAATTCCTTGAGAAGAAGAAATCCTTAGGCCAGCACTGCTCATTCTTGGCAGTTTCCAAATGAAGCCACAATTGTTCAGAAGTGACAGATGAGAAAATAGTTCAGGAGCTGGAAATTACATGAGCTGGGAGCAGATTTACATTTTTTCCCCCTTCCCTTCTGGATGTGGGTCACTCTGAATTTCTTTAGTATTATTATACTTGTCTCTAAGCAGGCTGTAAATACCAGCTCCTGGTGAAGGAGAGGATAAGGGATGAAGTCTCTGCGTCCTGCAATGTGATGGGAGCTCTGTGTCTTCTCCTTCCCCGCTGCAGGGAAGAAGGAATATGAGTCTCACCACCAGACATTCATCCAAAGCTTGGTTCTTTCCAAACATAGAATCACAGAATATCCTGAGTTGGAAAGGACCCACAAGGATCATCCAGTCCAACTCCTGGCCCTGCACAGACACCCCAACAATCCCCCAACAATCCCACCCCGTCCTTGAGAATGTTGTCCAAACACTCCTTGAGCTCCAGCAGCCTTGGGGCTGTGCCCACTGCCCTGGGGAGCCTGTTCAGTGCCAACCACCCTCTGGGGGAAAAAACCTTTTCCTAATATCCAACCTAAACCTGCTCTGACACGACTTCAGGCCATTCCCTTGGGTCCTGTCACTGGTTACAGCAAGGAGAGATCAGCACCGTGCCCGGCACAGGTCCAGGAGCTGGTGGTTTCTTGTTTTTTTTACTGTGTGATTGGCATTGAGCCCTGGAGAAACAGGAAGAGGAGAAGAGCATGATAAAGGTCCTACGTCTTCTACAGAGCCACTCTCCTGCAGTGAGAGGTTTTAAAAATAAATTCTGTTGTGCTCTCTGTTTCACCTCCCTGCTGGACCATTTACAGCCGCACCACTGAGTCGGCATAATTTACTGCCACTGTCCTAGAGAAGCTTTTCAGTTATCATTTTCTTCCTACCCCTTGTCCATCACTCCTGGCTTCTCACACTTATCCAGGATATTAAATGTGGACTTATATTAAATTAAGCATTTTAGTTTTGTTTTTCTTTTGTGCGTGTGTCTGGAGGTTTTTTTTGAGAAGGAGGGCAGGAAATAATGTCTGTGGCCCTTAAATGTAGGAATATAACAGAAATGGAACTTTTTTTTTTTTTTTTGCACGCCTGGAAACTCTAAATGTGACCACCTGGGATTATTATAAATGCAGATGTGCAGCAAATGAAATATCCTGCCCGTGGTAACCGACAGGCTTTGGCTGCTGGGGTGGTTTTTGCTGTTTTGTTTTTCTTTTAACTTGTAATTACTGGGAAACATTTTCCTCACCGTTTCTCGTTCCACTCTTCCAGGCCCGCTCCGTTCTTGGCGCATCTCCCAAAGGGATGGAGAACTCGTCGGTGGCATCGGCCTCCTCGGAGGCGGGGAGCAGCCGCTCCCAGGAGATCGAGGAGCTGGAGCGCTTCATCGACAGCTACGTCCTGGAGTACCAGGTCCAGGGGCTGCTGACGGACAAGACGGAGGGGGATGGCGAGAGCGAGAAGACTCAGTCCCACATCTCACAGGTGGGAGAAAGGGCACAGGGCTGGGAGAGGGGCTGTGGGGATGTGTGCCCAGCTCTTCCAGGTTTTGTACGTGAAGGAGAATGGGATAAAACACTGGATTTGGGGCAGCTTGCTTTTTTGGTGAGATATATATATAGAGAGAGATATGGATACATAGGTATAGATATAGATGTGTGTATATATATATACATACATATATACGTGTGTCTATCATCATCATCATCATCATCATAGATAGGTAGATCATAGATGGATATAGATATAAGTATATATATAAATACACATATGTGTGTGTGTGTATATGTGTGTGTATATATATATATATAGTTACTTATAGATATGTATATAGGAGGTCTCCATCCAGTTGGTAGCAGTCTCCTGATACTGGGTTTTGGGTTTTCAGGATCTCAGGGTGCATCACTAGAAGTTTCCAAGCCAAGGCTGGATGGGGTTGGAGCAGCCTGGTCTAGTGGCAGGTGTCCCTGCCTGTGGCAGAGGGGGTGGGATGATGGTCTTCAGTGTCCCTTCCCAACCAAACCATTCCATGATTCCCAACATGAAGTATCCCAGCTTTATCTGATATCAGCAGCATTTCTCTGGTTTATCTGGGCTGTGCAGGTTTGCTGGAGCTGAGGGTCCGACCCAGAGCTCTGGACCTGGTTTGCGTCATCTCAGTGTAAAGAAACTGCCAATCAGAGGAACCTTTTCAAGAATAGATTTTGCTGAAGAGGTCTTTTGCAATTCGAGGATTGAAGCCGCTGAAAGTGTGAGAAAATAAATTTAAAAATCCAGTGATCTGAAGAACTTCATAGTGTGGGTTTTTTAACCCAAGGATGGAAAATGTCTGTGTTTGAAGTGACACTTTGGAGGGGCTTCATGTCAAGCAGACAAGCACTGCTTATTAGCATGTCAAGACTGGAAATAGTATTGAATTAGAACTAATGGACAAAGTTTTACAATCTCTTCCAGCCTGTCCATAGCTCTGCCAATAAGCCTGGTCTCCTCGACATAAGCTCTCTGCATCTTGAGGACAAAAATTGCTAATTCTTGTGGCAGCCCATGTACAATTTTTTGCATTAAGATCCTTGATTGCAGCAACCAAATCCATCTTCCAGTTGTGGAAATGGGATTTTAGCTTTCCTTCCTGGCCTGCACTGAAAAAAAGGAAGTGCTGGGCTTCTGATGTCAGTTCTGAGAGTGTTCCCTTTCAAGATGGCTAGGTTTTACTTTAAAAGAAAAAAAAAACTTAATCATGAAAGATCTGAACATAGAACCTTTTAATTAAACCGCTTTTAGAGGCACTCAAATGAAGCAGCTAAATTTGGTTGTACCCCAGACCATTGGTGTAGAAGTTTAATTAAGATTTGTATGTGAAACTTCATCAAAACATGGTATTTCATATTTCTAGGGCTGTATATGGGACAGGAAATGAGGAGGGACTTTTACATAGGTTGCCTGCATTTATCAACCCATGTCTTAATGGATGCATTAAGAAGGAATTATCTCTTGCCTCTCAAAGATTTTCATTTTTACCACCTTGTATCCCAAGTTTGTGTAGGAAATAATCAGGTATTTTTATTTCTGGTTTTCTTCCCCTGACCACTACTTAGCAAAGCAAGGGATAAACCCACACATATCCTGCAGCTGCCTGGAGTGATGCTAGTGGAAGCTGTCCTGATAGAAGGTGGCATGTTCCCTCTTAATGAGAGCTAGAGGAAGAAGGATGGGTTTAGGGGAAAGGCACTGGACTGAGACCAAGAAATTTGGTTTTAACTGCAAGGATCTGCCAGCAACTAAATCTTTAATGCTGGGCAGGTTATTTAATCTCTCTGTCGTTTGTTTCCTTATGGCTGCAATAATGTTTTCCCTGCCTGGGAGAGGATAAATCCACTCACCTGTGTGCGTGTGAGTTGCTCGGACGGCACCACGTCCGTGGACAACTGCTCTCTGTGCTGGGGGAGGGAAGGAGAGGCACATTGTGCTCTGCTTCATCCTTCACACCGCTCCCAGGGGAGCTGAACCCATCACCAGTTTAGAGAATCACAAAGCGTGGGTGTCTTCAATCTCGCTCCCGCTGGAGAAAAGAGGAGAGTCGGAGAGAAAATACAATTTTATTCGGTTGTGGACATAACAATGAGCGAGCTGTGCCTAGAGAGGGCTTTGCAGGCAAGTGGTGGCACACAAAATTGTTAAAGGAGATAGGCAGGAGGTTCTCATGAGCCTCTCCAGCTGGGTCAGCAGAGGTGGCAGCAGACTGATGGGCACCTCTATAATAAGGGGAGACTGAGGTCCCCCCATCTGTGAACTAGACTAGGCTCTCTGATAAGGGCAGGGATCATGGGCAGATCTAGTGGTGGCTTATTTTGTGGCCTCATCCATAACTGTCAAGGAGCTCTCAGGTTGTTCAGGCTGTTCGTGTGGAACTGACTTCCATTTTCTTGGAGCGTTGTCCTTGGTGATGGTGCCAAGCACTGAGTGTCTTACGGAGCAGCCAAGTGGTTCCAAGAAGAAGGACCTCTGAAATGGGGCTGGCCAGTTTCAATTTTGTTGGAGTAGTGACCAAATGTCTGTAGGATTAATCAGCATCTTTCTTGTTTGTCCAGTGAAAGTTTGTTTTGGTTTTTTTGTTTTTTTTTTTTAATTTTCTTTCCCCAGTGTGAAATGCTGCCCTTCATTTCTTTGGGGGGAAAAAAAATAACCAAAACCAAACAAATGACCCCAAATTCAATTATTTTGTTGGAAGCACCTTGCTGTCAAACTGTGGGGGAAGCTGACCTAAGCAGCTGGTGATCCTCTATGGCCACACATGGCAATGGCCAAACCTACAGCTTTGATCCTCGTTTTCCTTTTTGTTTAGAACCAAAACACAGGGGTTTGACAGCTCAGGCCTCGTGTCTGCCCCCGAAGCAAACAGAGTTAGGAAAAGCAGAAATCCCCCAACTTCCCATGGGAAGAACTCCATGGGAAAGAGCAATAAAGTCAAGCCTCCCTCAGTGTGTACCACCTGAGATTCCCAAAACTGCTGGAGCCCGCCGGGAAGCATCGGGGAGGGGTTTTATTGCAGAGCGCCATTCCAGGTGCTTCCCTACAGTTTTTTTTCCTGTATCTTCCCTCTGTTTTGCTGGTGGCGGGTGGAGCGTTTCCAAGCCAAAGCCTTTGGGATCATCCTCAGAGAGGAGGGGGTGCCACACGCGCGCAGCGGTTCCCGCGGCTGCACTGTGTTTTCTGTGCGCTCCGGACTGACGCAGCAGTTTTTCCCCAGCCCAGGCTATTATTTTACACAATCCCCTTTTTTATCCCTCTTGCAGTGGACGGCGGATTGCAGCGAGCAGCTCGATGGCAGCTGTTCCCCATCCCGAGGGAAGGGCTCGTCGTCTCACGAACACAACCAGGTAAGGCTTGCCTTTAGTTCTTCCCTCCCCAGGCCTTCGCTTTTGTTCCTGCGCTGCCTTGTCGTGCAGCATGGAGCCTGTCCCTCTGCTTGGCATCCAAAAGCTCATTCCTGCCAAATCCATGGGAGGTGGGCGACATCCTGACGTGTGGATGGGATGCTTTGATCAGGAGCTTATTGCTCTGCTGTAAAGAGGAAAAAAATACGGGGCGTCCCGTTTATCCCTGAGGAGCTTCTTATTGCCACCCGCGTGAGGGGCGGATTTGGAGCATCAGAGCTGACTTGGAATTACGAGATGTAGCTGGAAGGAGGGAATCTCTGTGTAGCTGGGCATCTTGGTTATGTGCTGCAGCACAAGGGTGGTGTTACAGGGAGGAGGATTAAATAGCTGAGAGAGTGAACTGGGAGAAGAAGCAGAACTGCAAGTGCTGAGAGGCTGAGTTGGGCGTGCAGTAACAGAAGCCAGGCACGAGTCGGTTTTGGGGGTTGGACGTGATGTAAACACCAGTGAAGAGTATTTACCAAGCACAGCTGGAGGTGACTGTCCCTCCTTTACGTGGGCACCTACGTGGGAAAGGGTTGGGAGGGGTAGAGGCGTGGGTTTGACCACTGTCACCTGGCTAAGGAGCTGCTGTGTCACCACGAGACCCTCAGCTCTGTGAGAGCAGCGTTTGCCCAAGGAGATAGGAGACCCAGGTATCTGAGAAAGGGCAAAACAGCATTTTCAGTTGCTCTGGTTGGTGGATGTCCTACCTGGAGAAGGCTCTTCAAACTGGTGGGTTTTGTGTTCTTGCCCTGCTTGATGTCCTGCAGGTTCATCCCCATAGGTGGGATCCGTGAGAAGGAACCTGGGAGACCCTTGCAGGGTGTACAAGAGGCTGCGCCTGTTTGAGCAGTGAGAGTCACAACTCTCAGTTTGGGCACAGTTTCTTCCCACATTGAGCCATGCTGGAAATCCCTGGATTTGGGATGGGGGCTCATGCATCCCCTCCCTGCCACGGGCCTGGATGCAGGGATGCTGAGAGCATCTATACCAACACCTGCACCCAACATAGACAGGATCTAGTGCAGGAAGCTTGTACTGAGTGAGGACACTGCTTCAGATGAACCTCTGAAGTTGCCAGATGGGAGCTGTGGATTTAATTTACTATAGCTTTGATCTGCTCCGAAATATTCATCAGCAAACCCTCATCCAGGCTCCCCTCCCAGCGTTGCAAACAGATGCCTGGTACTCAGCTGGAAGGTTGGCCTTGTCCATCGAGCCTCCTTGGGTGGCTCAGGGTGTTGGCAGGACCAGGTGCTTTCCCTGGGGAAGAATCCAGTCCTGGTTCTTCACCCATGGGATCTGTTAGTGTGGGTACCACAGGAGGATGCAGGAGTCGTGCACGAGTGATACTTCTCTGGCATTCTTCCATCTGCCTGGTGCTGTGGGCTCCTTTGTTTCAACTTAGTGGGTTTTGGGGGGGGGGGTTCGTGCTGGATTTTAATTTATTTTTTTTTTTCCCTGGGAATTAAACCTATTTGATCTGCTCCAACACGGAGCTTCTTTTCCGCGCGCAAATACCATTTGCTGATGCCGAAGCTGCTTACCCGGTGTTTGGGCTGTCTCCCAGCCTGCAGCAGAGCTAGTAATTATCTCTCTCTGTGTTTGGCTTCCTTTAACTGTGAGTAACAAATTTTCCTTGGCACCAAAGAGGAGCTGGAAGCTATTGTTCTTCTGTCCAGACAAGCATTTCTCTCGCTGTTACTGATATATGAGTGAAACGCTGCTGGTGAGGACCAGGTGCAGTTTATTACCATTTCTGGCTGTTGAGTTTTTACTATTAGCTTTCAACATTAAAAAAAAAAAAAATCATTAATAAGATGCTTGTCTTGAATGAAAATTATCAATCACTCTTCAAACCTCCTAAGGAAAAAGCCGACTAATTATTTCCCAATGGATGTAGGGGGTGGGGGTTTTTTTGTTACAATTTGTTTTTTATGGATTTAGAGGGGTTTGGGCAGAAAATTGAATTCCTAATTTTCCTATTGTGTTTCCAGCTGATATTTCTGCATTGCTGGTCTTAGTTGAAAAGTACTTGGATGCGAGATTTCTGCTGGCTTCAGCTGCTGTGGAAATGTGGGTTATGTGTCGGTGACCGTGATATGCCTCACGTGGTTCTAACCTGGCCATCAGAAAGGGCATTTATATGGAAATCTAGGTTAGTCCTGGAAATATATTCAGCATCTGGTTCATTTTCTGTGAAGGCAGTGTAGTCCAGGGCTGCATTTTCAAAAGTAATTGGCTTCCTAAAGGTTATAGGGGAGCCTAGAGAGAAGCAGACTTTCCTGTGCCTGAAAATCCCCCTGTACATGCCGAAGTACCTGAGGCCTTTGAAATTCTCTTCTGTAGGATCCAGCAAGGTTATGACAAATAAAAGAAGATTTTTGAATTTCTGAATAACATTCAATTTAGGGATAAAAAAATATGTGTCTTGATGCAACCTGCAGTCCAGGATATTCCTAAATTGCTGGTTTTCTGATGTCATTGGGTATCTCTGGGAAAGAGCGTCCCAGACTTGTCCTGCTCTTGCACTACTTGGTGAGGCATCTGTGGGAGACTATATGGATGTCAGTTCCCATAGTCTGGCAACTAAGCAGTGGCTTAAAAATGGGGAAAATCCACCCCTGGGAAACCTTTTACTCTGGTCTTTCCAGTCCTCTGGGCGGGTGGCTGTGAGAAGATGGTCTGCTCATGGGGGAATGCCCTGAGATTTGTTTTGTGGGCTCCTGGTGTGCTGAGAACATCCTGGTCTCACAATTACATTCAGCTCATCTGTAACCCCCACTGTGTTGGAGTGATACCCACCAGAAGCTCAGCAGAGTCCCGCTCTGTGTGAGCCTCTGGGGTGGAGACCACTCCACCAAGCTACTTCAGATGTTATCTGAGCACCTCTATAAATGAGGAAAGTTTAGGTAATGGAACCATTTTAAATCCTTTTATGTTTGGATTCTTTTTTTTTTTTTTTCTTTTCCCCCAAAAAGACCCAGTGGGAAGATTTTATATAATACTTTATTTGCATTCCCCCTGTGAGGCTGTGGCAAGTAGGAAGCTCTTTGATATATTTCTGAAGAGCAATTCATTAAGTAAAAGACTTCTGGTATGGTACGTATTTAGGGAGCCAGCAGAGCTCTTGGTACATGAAAGGCCTGGCAGCAGCTCCATCCCAGGCTCCCCTTGTGTAAAGGTCATTAACAAAAAAACAGGACAACTCTGCGGGTTTGTCCCATTTCTCCAGGCGGCGGGAGAGGGAGAGCTGCAAATCCTCCTTCCTGGCCAAGTCCATCCCTTCCCCCCACGGTGGCTGTCACCCACCACCACCAAGAAAAAAAAACCTTTTTTGTTGGCAGTAAAGGGGACTGGCTTTTATTCTGCTGCTTGTTTGCCTTTGTGTTTGTGTCCCACCAAATGCAACAGGGACTTAGTGCATGAGTGGGGACCTCAGAGGCTTCTCCAGCTGGTGGTCTTGTTGCCAAGTCCGCTGAGCCAGTGGAGGAGCAGGCTGGGTGTTGTGGATCACATCTGGATTGTCCTACACTTTGCTTGTATCACACTTCTCCTGTCCTCTCCGAGGAGCTGGTGGCGGAGGAGGTGACTTGGTTTGCCATTTAATAGGAATATCAAACCCGTAGAAACAGAAGCACTCTGGTGGCAGGGTGAGGTTGTGGGTTTCTGCTCTTGGGCCTTGGTTGGAGCTGATTAGCTGGTTGGAATCAAGAGCATCCCAAGGGCTGTGCCGTCATAAGGCTTCTGACAAGGGCCTGGAGTAACAGGGTAAAGGGGCTTGGCTTCACACTGAGAGAGGGAGGGGTTAGGTTGGGTATTAGGAAGAAAATCTTGGCCGTAAGGGTGGTGAGGCCCTGGCCCAGGTTGCCCAGAGAAGCTGTGGCTGCCACTGGATCCCTGGAAGTGTCCAAGGCCAGGTTGGACGAGGCTTGGAGCAACATGGGCTAGTGGAAGGTGTCCCTGCCTGTGGAAGGGCTTGCAATGAGGTATCTTGAAGGTCCTGTCTCTCCATGCCCTAGCCATGTAGTCATGGCTACGTGAAAAAGCTGCTGTATTGCCAAAGCAAAGGCACTAGTAGGTGTTTGGGGGGGCGGGGGGGGATGTGTGAAGGTTGTCTCTTGGGAAACAGCAGTTTTCAATGCACAGTGGAACTTAGTTTCATGGAGAGCGAAAAACCCAAATTATCAGTGCAGATTTCTCTTGCAATTCCAGAGAATTCTGATTTGGGGTGTTGTTTGTTTTTTTTTTTTTTTTTTTGCAGGCATTAGTGCTGCTTAACTTCCTGGATTCAAACACCAGGAAATCCTCCCTGATGGATGCTGCAGAGGCAGGTGGCAAGGAATCATGGTCTTGGATAGGTGCCACGTCACTAGGTCCAGAGATGGACTGAGGCTCCTGCGATGAGCTCTGCTGTCACATAAACTTGTGAAGTCAGCAGGGAAGTTATCTTGCTGGCTTAAATCCACTGACATCAGCAGGCAGCATGTAATGCCCCAGATCCTTGGCTAACCCAGACCAGCCCTGGAAAGTGAGTGGGCTGGCAGGACCTCTATGAACAGAGATGTAATTCATTTCCCCTGTGCTGGTAGGCAGCCTGTGTCTGACTTGAGTTGCCCATCCTTAGGCCTAGATCCGAAACAAAACTCGAAAGGGGTGATCCTGGGGGCAGTTTGGGGTTCTCCATCACACCGACATGCTCATATCACAGCCCAGAGCCAGTTTTTACAATGAAAACTTGCTTGAGGTTGGCCACCACACTGAAGACCTGTTGGGACAGGTGGGTGCTGGGAGATGCTGCAGCTGCTGTTGACTTGTTTTCAAAAGAAAAAGGGAAAGCAAAAGACATACACTGACTTTGTCAGACAATACACGTTGGTGAATCCCTGCCTGAAGGAGGAAGAAATCAAAGCCCTGAGTGGGGTGACCTGCTCATGATCAAAGGGCAGCTCTGAGAAAACCAGTTGCTTAATGGTTTTCTGCCTGTGATTGCTGCGTGATGTTCCCTCCCTGTACTGAAAGGAGCCCTGCTAAATTACAGTTGGAGAGGACTCCTGAGAAAGAAATCAGGTCCTTTAGCTGATGTATAGGCTTAACTTTCTCTGGGACTTCTGTTTGGGATACACCTCATGAAGCAGCACCACCCCACAGGCAGCTCCCACCTGCTCGGGTGTCTGAAGGTTTGGGAGAGAAAAGCATCCCTGCTTTGCTGCCTCGGTTAGGAGAAGTGTTGCTGCTTTCTGAGGATGGAGGAAGGTGTCTTCTAGGCCTGGTGTCACCAGATCTGGATGAGGTCAGGAGGTGCTGGAGCTCTTGGCAGGGAAGGGGTGATGTTAGCTGTTTCCTCTGAGGCTCGGGCAGTTGGGTTCCCACAGCACAACTGGAGTTCTCAGTGCCATTCCGAGTGCCTCGGTGTTCCTCATCTTTTTCCTTGTGTGTGAAGGAGCTACCCAGCACATCCTTGGCTAGCCCAACTCCTGTGATGTTGTCTGACAGGAACACAACCACACTTGGCTTGGCACTTCCCTGCGTAGTCCAGAAAGATCTTGCAGGCTTAACCTCCGACTTCCAAACCCATCAGGTCTGTATTGTGGCACAGTTATAGATAAAACCTTATTTCGGTAAAAAGGAGAGCTCCAGGTGATATTTGCTGTCCCTTCTGATGTGTCTTGACCAAAGCAGTGATCAGGAACCATCCCAGGCTGGAGAGAGCTGGGGAAGGTGGACACAGACTTGGGGAGGGAAAGAGCAGAGCCAAAATTTTCTGCATGATATTTTTATAAGAGTAAGCTTTCTAATGTTCTTATAGCCTTATGCAATGCACTGAGAAGAAAGAAGCTGGAAATTTTTTCCCTGCTAAAATGTTTGAAGTAACCTTAGTGGGGGGTTTTCTTAAAAGGTGCATTTTAAATTATTAAAATAATTAAATAATTGATTTTCTGTAGAAAAATTAAAATGGTTATTCTTGAGTAAGTCTAGAAGAGCAAGGAGGTGCTTGGAGTGTGGTGTAAAAATTCTGCATAACTGGAAGATTTGGCGGAAGCACAAAGTGGGTGTATGAAAACCTCTGCCGCAGAAAAGCCTCAAAAAGAACCTTTTACATGATAGCTATCTTCTACTCTGACTAGGGTTCAGACCAAAGTTTAAGAATCATTTGAAGGACACCCCACAATCTGCTCCGGGGAGATCCTTGTAGGTGCAGTGGTGAGACTGTTGTTAGGCTGGGTCCTGAGAAGTCCTTTAGCTTTCTGATGTTTTTTCTCTTTCCCACCTTAAGCTGTGAATGCTGTACATTGAATATCGAATTTTTTGCATGCAATTGAACTTGAATCCCATCCAGAATCCACTGATATCTTTGGGACACTTAAAGCTTGTGATACTGCCAGGATTGATCTACATCTCTACCAGCACAGCCCACTTCACCCATACTTATCATCACTGAGAGCAACCACGTAGGTGATCGCTGTGTTTCCATTTATTGCTTGTGCACTGGGGAAAGTTATCTTCTTTTTTCTGCAAATAGGATTTTCAAACTTGCACTGAAGCAGTAGCAAGTATTAACTCTTGAGCTGGCGAAGGCAGCGGGATTAATTAGTTCATGCCTCAAAGAGCTCGCTGCGAAGGTGAAAATTGCAGTGTAAGTGAAACATATGATTATTGCTAATTAAAATGCAAATGCTAGATTTGACAGCTAGTTTCCAAAGGAGGGTGGTTGGTAGTGTTTATGTGCATGAGCCTCCCTGTTCCCAAGAAGGTGCAGAGCTTGGCCAGAAGGATTGGCATGGATGAGAGCAGCTGCTGGGAATCCATCTCTGGAGAGGGTGATGTTTTCCCTCCAAGTACCAAAGTGATGCTTGGAGGTCCCATCTCCTGATAGTGAGTGTAGAACACGAATGGCAGGTAAAGGAGCCCAAATGAAAGCTGAGAGCAAGACTTCAAGGGTTGTCTGGGGTCTTGGAAGAGACTGGGAGAGTCTTGGTCTTTTGAGGGCAGGGTGGAGAGTAAAAGGGCCAGGTGATGGGAGATTGGGTTGGCAAAAGGCAAGGGATGGAGAGCTTTGTGGCATTACAGCTGTTTCTTCAGCTTCTGTCAGGTTTGGCAAACAATCCTGTTCTGTAACATGCTGGATTTATTTGGCAAGAGCAGTGTGTGGGAGACACATCCCATGCTTTGGGATGGAGGAAGAGCAGTGCCACATCTCGCCATTGCCAAGCCCTGGCTTTCTGCTGAAGTCCAGCTGCCTGCATGGGTTTGGGAATGGGTTTTTATGGGCTTTGCAATGATGCTGGTGAAGGGGTTTTTGTTGCTTTGTTGTGTTTTTTAAGGAATGATCGTTGCTTGAATACTCTCACCCACATCTTGAGCATCACCCGTGAGTTCATTGTGAGCTTCCATTCGGTGTGAGAGGGCCCATTTTAGTGTGAAATGGATTTATTAAGGTGCACAAAGCCACCAGAAATGTCTGGCAGAGTTTCTGGTGGACTTTTTTTCTTTTTTTTTTTTTTTTTGAGCTTTGAGTCCCTGTCAGTATGGTATCAGTGAAATGTTCATCTATAGCATGTAGTCAGAAATTTGGGGGAGATATTGAGTGCAGCTGTGCTTATGAGTATGAATGTGAGTGTTTCTGGGCCATACTCCTTTGGACTGCTTCAGCTTGAACAGAAATTTCAACAACTTTTAGCTTAAAAATTTTTATTTTAAAAATCATTTTTCTATATTGATATTAATAGTGCATGATAAAGATAAGCAGCACAAACAGGAAAAAAAAGTCCCAGGCCAGGAAATAGAGCCAGGAGACAAACTGATTTAGTAAAAGGGTATCTGTGATTGTGGTCTCACTGGTTTGTGCTGTATCCACTGGCTTTCTTGGCGGATGTTGATGCAGGGGGTAGCCAATCTCCCCGTTTCTCACACGGGTTTTGTCGCAGTAAAATGCCAGCCGCATTTCTGGAATTTGCAAAACCTCAGGCTGTCTGCAGAAAGCCACGACTGTAAGTTGGGGCAACTGTGAATACAAGCGGTGTAAGTGTTGATTTTCAGTGTGACCTGGTCCCACTGCAGCATTTGGCACCGAAATTTTGTATATGTGGATGAACGGGGTGTTCAGAGTGGGATTTCCAGAGTAGGATACACACTGGTGGTAAAAAGTCCTTCGGACATCTAGGCAGTGAAGGCGCCTTTCTCCCAGCCACCTTTTAGGTTGGTGCACCTCTTTCCCTCATCAGATGAGATATTTCTGGCTCTTCCCCAGGCCTTCCCCAAGTTGCGTCATGCCCGTGCCTCGCAAGCAACACTGGAGTGGTTTTTTCCCTCCATGCCAATTTAACAAAACTCTCTCAGCTTTGTGTCATTTATTTCTCAGCCATTGGGAGGTTCGGGTCAGGGCGTGCTCAGAAGGGAAGAAGGTGCTTTCAGTTGTAACATCTGGTGGGAATGGCCACGACCTTTCAGATTTCATTTATATACAACTTGAAAACCAGTTGGTGTCCTCTTTTGAAGTCAGTACTGATTTTAGGCTGTAGCAACCACAGTGTGTTTGAGCATGCTTGAAACTTAGTAGGTTTGAGGATGGAGAAGGTGCAATTGGAACAAAGCAGAAACCAGCACTAGTGTGTTTTGCTTCCAATGCCTTGTGTTGGGTAAATACTTACATGTTTCCTGCGCACGAAGGTCCATGCTGTAGGTAGCATCACCCTGGGTAGTTTAGGGTCTGTTGTGCAGCTGTCTCCATCCTCCATCCAACCCAGGTGGCACTGGTGGAGCTGGGACCTGATCTGTGCCTTTAAATTTGTGTCCTGGACTTGGCTGTTGTGTTCAACAGGAGTTTTGGATTCTGAGTCCTTTTGGCTTTTGAAGGCCAAGGTGGCCCTGCCCTTGCCTTAGCCCATGGCAGTGTCTGCAGGATCTCATGTAGCCCCACGAGGATGTCTGAGACATGAGAAACCCTCTTTTATGTGTCAGCTCTCACACCAGTCCTAAAACATATGCTTCCCTTTGTATTTCCCAGCTTTTCAGAGAACTTGAAAGAGTTTAATATTCTGCACTCTGTGGGTTTCTGATCATTTTAGGTCACTTCAAAAGTCTTTCCCAAGCCTCTGAGCAAAGCTTTTGGAGCAATTACCCTGACAATATCCACCCTTCTCCCCAAGCACCTTGTGGGATGTTTGTGTAGGGCTGATCAGGTGAGTTATTCTGGTTTTCAGATGAGTCATTATGCCCTCAGGGCTGAACAAGAATTCTGCAGGCTGCTTGACAGCCCAGCAAGTAAGAGAATAAAGGAGAACATTAGGCACAGCTCCTTAACAGGCAAAAATAGTTATTTTTGTAGTGTGTCTTCTGGTGAACTACAAGTGTTTTCAGGTGTGTGAGCAGCTGGATTCCAACACAAGGCTAAGAAGTGGGAAAAACTTACTGAAGTGTTGATTTCGGCCTGGGAGGAGAATTAGGGAAGTAGGATGGAATAGAATGGAATGGAATGGAATGGAAAGGAAAGGAATGGAATGGAATGGAATGGAATGGAATGGAATGGAATGGAATGGAATGGAATAGAGTAGAGTAGAATAGAATAGAATAGAATAGAATAGAATAGAATAGAATAGAATAGAATAGAATAGAATAGAATAGAATAGAATAGAATAGAATAGAATAGAATAGAATAGAATAGAATAGAATAGAATAGAATAGTATTGGTTGGGAAGGACCTACAACCATCATCCACTCCAACTACCTGTTCAGTTCAGGGCTGACACAAAGTTAGGACCTGTTGTTAGGGACACTGTCCAAACGCCCTAAGCAGCTTCAGAGGATGTGGGGTTGCTGAACAAGCATAATTAATTCTCCTGAAGATAGAGAAGGTAAGTATTATTTTCCCCAGGCGTGCACTGGAGCCAAGTCTTGTCTTCATCGAAGCCTCCCACGGTGTCACCCCTTTGCACTGTATAAACAGAACATGCTAAAGTATTCGTGAGAAAGCCCCAAAATCAGGGTGTTGGGCATGGGGCATAGTTTTGTAGGTGCTGGCAGGTGTGGTCTGGGAGCTGGAGCTCCCCTGTCGGGCCAGGCCGGTGGTTTTTGAGTGCGCAGGATGGAGCTGCCCTTGACTAAAGCAACCTGTTTGTTGTTTCCAGGAAGAGTGGGATCACAGCAGCAGTGGGAGCACAGGATCCCAGCCGGGGTTGGGCTCCAGGCAGGGGTCTGGATCCAGGTCTGGCAGCCACAGGAGAAGCAGCCAGTTCAGGCAATCGACCAAGGTATATCTGGTAGTGCTGTGCTGAAGTTGTGTCCTTTGCTTGCTGCTTATTGGAGGCATCCTCCCCACGACATGTTTGCTGTGTGTGTCACACCTAGGTGTGGGTGCATGTCACTTCTGAAGGGCACTTCAAAGACCTAATTAGTTCAGTCATAATGTGTGACCCTGCTGAGGTGTGCAGAGTGCCTCAGTGTTGGGAAAGAAGTTCCTTGGTCAGCTGGTTTGGTGCAAAGGGAGACAGGGTTTGTTTTTTTTTTTTTCCTTTATTTGAAGTCTTGGAGTATTTAAATTTTGGGAAATTAAGAGATGTCTGTAATTATTTGCTGGCAAGTCTTCCTTAGAAATTGATAGATGAGTGGATACCACATAGATGGTATTAAATGGTGACCTTGAGTGCAGCTGCTTTCTGTGTGAGCTGTCTGCAGGGCTAGATGGGGAGTTACCTCCCTACTTACCCTGCCAAAGACTGTAAAAATTCACTTTTATGGTTTTAGGCTCATCCTTGAACTCATACCCTGACCAGCCTGTTTGTTTTGATCAGCCTCTGTCCTTTTTTCTCTTGGAGTTACTCTACTTATGCACTGGTTGTGCCAGAAGTGAAGGGCAGACTCTGGGAGGTTTGGAACCAGTGGTCAAAGTCCTGGTCTGTTCATCCATTTCATCCTCCTGGAGAACTTAAGGAAAACAGCCTGTCTTCCTGATGCTGTGGTGGGAGAGGACCCACAGAACCAGATTGCTGCTGGAAAGTGGTGGTCCTTTCTGGTGGGAAGGAGTGAGACTCAGCATATCCTTCCTTCTTTGAGCAGGAATAACACTGTCTTCCTCAAAATGCCTGTGTTTTTATCTGTATTTTTCTTATGAAAGCTTGAGGTTTTCAACAAGGAAACCTTTCACTGGAGCTTTTTCAAGACAGTTCAGTATCTATCCATCTTTTTTTTTGTTTGTTTGTTTCCTACCGAAGTCCATCCAAGGTACTGTAGGCAGCAAAAAAAGCAGGAAGGGTGGGGGGAAGCTCCTCAAACTTAGAACTGAAAAACGCTTAAGAAGTAACACATGGCACAGGATAATCCCTTGGTTTATACCCCGGGCTCAGGCGACCACCTGACGCTGCTGTGCAGCCGTGAGCCAACTCAACCATGCAGCGAAGGGCAGGATTTTGGGTTTGTTTCCTGGAGGACGGCGATGGGGAGCGGCGGGGAGGTTGGGACGCCGAGCTGGGCTGCGGAAAGCCTGCTGCGTGCATGCAAATGCTGACTCTGTGGGGAATTTGCTGAAGCTGCATGCGTGGTTAAACAGGCCAGGGTCCACGTGGGCCCGCCCCTGTTTGTGTGGGCAGCTGGGCGTCGGTGGATGGAGGCGGCGTGAGCTCGCAGGGGCTGGAGGGTGGGGGCATTTAAACCTCGCTGCCTATAGGGTCTGCTTCACGGGATCTCTCCATCCCTCTGAGCAGTATTGGTGTTGTTCTTGTCGGTGTGTCTTCTCTCATTCATAGTGCCTGGTTAATTAATTTTAGGTGGCACCAACTCCTCCGCGGTGAAAACGATGATCTAAAGCTGAGCGTTGGGTCGTGGGGAGCTTCACGTTAAAACTGCTGATGGTTGTAATTGCAGTCCTGGGGGGAATGACAGCAAGTCACTTCTTTTCATAAATGCATGCAGGGTTGGGGGTTTTTTTTCTCTTTTTTTTTGTACCTGGACGTAAGAATTTGGCTTTTAGAAGTCTTATTATTAAGTCTTGGCACTGCTATGAGCATTTTAGTACATGCCCTGCAGCAGAGGGCAGCAAGGATGCTTGCTGCCCGTCCTGTGAGTCGAGACAGGAACTGGTTCTAGAGACAGGTTGTCGAAGACCTAAGGGGTGTCTCAAAATGGCCACAGTGACTCAGGACTTAATGACAAGGTGTGTTATTGCTGGGCCCCGGCGCCGTCTTTATGGAGTCTGGCTAATGCTTGTAGTGCCTGTGAGAGGTCATGGGGACATATTCTAGGAGGAAGGTTTGGGTGAGAGCACCAACTGCTGCCCTAGAAGCTTGGACCTTGTCTGACCTCCTCATCACCTGAGATGAATTTGTCTGCAAGAAGAGGTATCCCTTCTTTGTGTGACAGCCAGGAAGGCCTGCACACGTGTATTTTCATTATACTGCATTTGGATGCTTGTAAAGGATTTAGAAAACTTAATTTCTCTCCTCGGTGGGAGAAAACCGTGCTTACATTTGCCTAAAATAAGAAGCTCAACTTCTGTGCCCGATCACGAGAGTTCGATGTGTTTCTGGCGGTTTGTTTCTGAGCAGAGACTTGTGTCAGCTTGCAGGTCCACAGAGGTTAAAATCGTAATCCATAAACCCCTTGGAGGAGACTAAAAAAGGGAGAAGTCTGGCTGTGTTTGGAGTATCTGGTGTCTAAATTGGTTGTTGTGCTGGGAATGGCTGCAAAGTGTGACCATCTGTAGCGTTCCCTGAGGATGTGTGTCCTGACACTGGTTGGGAAACTGTTGCTCGTTTTGTGGGTAGATTGAGGTCTCGGACTTTATTAAGAAATTATCAGATTTTTGTGAGGTTTTAGTGTCTTGGTTACTACTAATAATGTTTGAAAATGACAGAAATTATACAGTGGGGAATATATGGAATCCATCTTCTCTAACATGTAGGGGTTTTTTACCAGACC
Source organism: Empidonax traillii (assembly GCF_003031625.1). Taxonomy (NCBI): domain Eukaryota; kingdom Metazoa; phylum Chordata; class Aves; order Passeriformes; family Tyrannidae; genus Empidonax; species Empidonax traillii. The sequence continues at coordinate 296,584 of NW_020955712.1, forward strand.
ATTTGGGGTGAAATACTTAAATAATCTCAATATGTGCCTGTTCTTAGAGCAAAGAGAACCACATCACCACAAATCCTTGAAGAAGAAGGATGGCTTTCCCCATCCTTACTGGTGACAGCAGGCTCTGGTAGAGCTGCTGCTGACCAGTATCTCCATCCTTGGAGACCTTGAGGGGCTGGAGCATGTACAGGGAAGGGAACGGAGCTGGGGAAGAGTCTGGAGCAGCAGGAGTGGCTGAGGGAGCTGGGGGGGCTCATCCTGGAAAAAAGGAGGCTCAGGGGGAACCTTCTGGCTCTGCCACTCCCTGACAGGAGGGGGGGAGCCGGGGGGGGGATCAGGCTCTGTTCCCAGAGAACAATGGAAAGGGCAAGGAGGAATGGCCTCAAGCTGTGCCAGGGGAGGTTGTACATGAGGAAGAATTTCTTCCTGGAAAGGGCTGTCAGGCCTTGGAAGGGGCTGCCCAGGGCAGTGGTGGAGTCCCCATCCCTGGAGGTGTCCAAGGAACGACTGCACTTGGCACTCAGTGCTCTGGGCTGGGGGACAAGTTGGGGGGTGGGCACTGGTTGGACTCGATGATTTTGGAGTTCTTTTCCAACCTAATTGATTCTGTGGGTCTCAACCTGCCCAGGGGACATTGGTGGGTCGTGGTGGTCGTGGACAGTGGGGCAGGAGGGCAGGGCTGGAGTCAGAGCTGAGCCTGCGTGTTGTCTGCTCCGTCTTGTCCACAGCTTTGTGTTCCCAAGGCTGAAACAGTTTCACTCCTTGCCTTCACGGTGCACTCTCATGGTGGTTGAGGGATCTCTGTGTTGAAGTGAGTGTGGATTCACCCAGAAGCCATAGTAGCCCTTGTGCAGAGCCAGGACACCTCTGTGGCTGGTGTTGGGAGAGGCTGTGCTGGGCTGTGCCGTGGTCCAGGTAGCTGCACGTGCCTTCCAGTGAGTAACCACCTTTCCCTCTCTCCTAGAATGGCAACAAGGAGAGCAACCTCGACATGCTGGGCACAGACATCTGGGCTGCCAACACCTTCGAGTCCTTCAGGTAAGCTGGTGTTCAGGTGCTTTAAGAGAGAGATGATCCAGCTCTTAAATGGACTGTGCCTTCTTTTAGCCTTCACCCACAGGCCCCTCCTGCTGGTACCCAGGCACCAGTGAGTACCCTGATAGTACTCGCATTGCTGCTGCTACTCCTTGCCATCCCCATCCAGCCCGTGGCTGAATGAGCTTGTTTGAGCTTGGGGAAAGTGGTGAAATATGCTTTCCGTCCAGTTTTATGCATCTCCCTGTGCCTGGAGCACTGCAGGAATCTCCAGGGGCTGCGTTATCACCTGCCTGCTCCAGGCCATTGGAGCAGGCAGGTTGTGCAGGGCCAGAGAGAACATCTCCATTGTGTGGGCCAGACCACTACCTGTTGAGGTACCCCCTTGATAGAGACCAAGTATAGCTTGCAAGGTGTGTGCTGTATCAAAATTAGGGGTTTAGATCAAGCAACAGGAGCTCAGCATATCCAAAAAACGAGGAAAAAAAAATGAAAAGAAAGGAGGTGCAGCAGTGTGGAGGTCGGGGGCCCACATCCATGTGCTCTGCAGCAGGGAGTGGTGCTTCCAGAAGTACCGGCTCTCCTCGTCTGCGGGCTCCAGTGTGCCTTCTGCTATTCAGCTGGGTGGTGTTTAATCAGTTCTGGACTTTCTTTCTTTTTGTTTCTCCCTGTTTTTCTCACCTAGTGGTGCAACGTGGGACCTGCAACCTGAAAAACTAGATTTCACCCAATTTCACAGGAAGCTGAGAAACACCTCCAAACACCCGTTGCCTCACATAGACAGAGAAGGGTGAGTGCCCTGTGTGCAATGCTGTGCTCTCCAGGAAGGTCTCCTAACTTCTCCCTTGCTGTGGGAACGCTGGCTTGGTGACAGACCTCATGTGGAGGGCATGGGGAAAAGGTGCTGGAAAGACAGTCGGGGTTTGAGGATGCCACAATCAGTCTGTCTGGCTCCTCTGTCATCCAGTGCTGGGCTGGAACAGACTTGTTCTCTGCATTTTTGCACTGTTTGGTAGATTCCAGTCTTTAAATAACTCTGGATCCAAGTCTTCTAGATGCAAGTCTCCCAGATTTAAACATCTCTGGATACTGGGAGAAAGATCCTGGTTTTGTGCTGACCCTGGTTTACAGTTACTGTTCTCTCCAGCAAGCTTGCAGTTGAAGAAATGAGCACCAATGTGATTCGTGTAGATCCAAAGTGCTCATCCCCCATCTGCTAGACATAGAACTGGGGAAACATTCAACAGCTCCTGTTGCTGGTAGCAGCCTCCATGGACTGCCATGGTATTTTTTTGCTAGGATTCCTCATCAGTTGCTGGTTGGTCAAGCCAGGTAAATGTGTACTGGCACCAAGTGGATCACCGGCGTTCCTTCAGTGGGTATCACTTTTTCTCTGGGGATTCTCTGCAGATGGAGAAACAATCACTACCTGAAAGGAGATTGTGGCCAGGCGGGGGTCAGTCTCTTCTCCCTCGTAACAAGTGGCAGGACAAGAGGAAAAGGCCTCAAGTTGCACCAGGGGGAAATTAGATTGGAAATTAGGAATAGTTTCTTCACAGAAAGGGTTGTCCAGCCCCAGCACAGCTGCCCAGGGCAGCAGTGGAGTCCCCATCCCAAGAGGGATTTAAAAGCTTTGCCATGGCATATGCAGGGATGGAAATCCTCTCTTGCTGTTGATAAGTTGGTTTTGCCAAAGTACTGGCCAATGCCATATGCCTGATCTGCACACCTTGTTTAGAAGACAAGAATAGAATTATTGTTAGAATAATTGATTAGAAACAATTAGAAACACCTTGTTGTTTCTGACCAGGCCAGCAATCCCACCCCAGCAAAGGCTCAGCATCTACAGGAGGCCCTTGTACTGCAGAGTGGCAGGAAGGGTCACACAGCTCAGTTTTTTTTCTGCAGTGTAAGTAAGGCAGAATGCAGATATATAAGGAGCAATTTTCAGAACATTTGGAACAATGGAACACTAAATTTCTAAGTCACTAAGTGCCTTAGTCACGTTTACTCCCATTTCTTCTGAAGGGTTTGAAAAACGAGACGGAGGGGCCCCCTGTAAAATAAGATCCAATATACCAAATGGATCATGGCACTTGCCACATGATCCTGTCAGTGACATCTACTACATAGAGGGAGGATGCAGCAGGGTCTGCATTGTGGTTTTCCTCCCTTCCCAGTGTAGTGCAAATGCCAGGATGCAGATGGGTAGAGAAGGCAGTGTGGAGGTGAGATATTTAATCACTCCTAAATACTACAGCCGTAAAACTTGGATAAGGATTAGTGTATGTGCAGGAAAGTTAAACAGATGCTGTCAGCACAAGCAGTGCATCTCCCACTTATATGCAGGTCATATAAGTAACTTGGCTAAAATAGGGGAAGCACAGACAAAATTGGTTTTATTTTTTAGCTCTTAGTTGGCTGCCTTGTGCATTCATCATCAGCGCGCTGTGCCAAATCTGTGCTGTGATTCAGCTTGCTGAACCTCCAAGAATCTCCACCTGCTAGCTAGGCATTTTCTCTCTGGCTTGAATGGGAAGCTTTTTTAACAATGTAGCTGTGCAGCGAAAAAAATAACAGGGGGAAAAAAAAAAAGGAATATGCTGTTCAGCTATGTTTTCAACACTGCAAACACCAAAAGGACCATTTTATTCCCTAGCCTGATCTCTTACCCAAGATTGACCATGTAGTTATTTGACCTCAATGGACTTTTGCTTGGATGAAGTGTTTTCCTCCAGAAAGACATTGATTTTACTGTAGTCTGCTGAATAATCAAAGTGGAGTGGTTAAGCAAAACTGGGGAACTGTATTGACCCAACTCGTTTCTGACCTGAAATTGTCTGGCTTTAATTTCCACTGTTAGCTCTTCCTCTGCTTTTACTCTTCCAGATCAAGCAACCTTTTGTAGATGGCATTTTCTCTTCACTCCAGGTATCTCTCAAGCACATTTATCACTTTAGTTTTTCTGGTACTCTAAGAAATTCCTCTGCCACCTCTTTGAAATGTGACTGCCAACGCTTCCTGTGGTTTTGTGGATCAGGCTCAGCCGTGCTGTCTGTAGAGGAAAGCTGCCTTCATTCCCCTAAGCCTCCTCCTCCTCACCCCCTGCCTTTATGCCACAGTTTAGCACCAGAATTTCAGCCTGGAACTCTCCCCATCCTTTTCAGATAACCTTTTTCTGTGATACAGCTCTGATTTCCTATAGCCATGGAATCATAGGAGGGTTTGGGTTGGAAGGGACCTTCAAGATCACCCAGTCCAACCCCTCTGCCATAGGCAGGAACACCTTCAATTAGACCAAGTTGCTCAATCAAGTCAAGGTTAATTAAATTGCTTGCCTTCAGCTTGCTATTTCTTGAGCCTGGCACTTCAGCACATGCCCAATTTTTTTTTTAATTTTTTTCCCCCTTTTGCACCAAGTCCACCAAGATATGTTTTTCTCTCATTTCTAAGCACTGATTACGTGCATCTGCTGCTACCAGAGTTCCTATTTTACCTTATTCAATGATACCTTGTCACTAATTGACAAAAAAATACATTATCATTCTTGCATAACAAAAAATATCTTCTCAGTTGTTTATAAATGTAGAAGGATAATATTTACCATTTTTTCTTCTTCTGTATCATCACAAACTCTCTGCATCCAGCTAGTAATTATCTTTGGATTGGGTCTTTTTTTCCTTTCTTAATGCAAGAAAGTCCTTCAGCTGCCAACTCTGTGTTTGGTGCGTGAGTGCTTGGCTTCTCACCCCAATTTTTTTGTCTTTCAAATTGTCTGTTTATGTTTATATCGATTGCTGTTTGCTGTCTGAGATGTATGTTTGTGCTTGCTCTCTGACACCTTTCTCAGCAGGGGAACTGGAGCTCCTGTGGAGACCCACAAATGAGCAGTGCTTCAAAGGAAACATCTTTCATTACCTTTTTGTGTCCTCAATTTTTTCTGTCCAGGTGGGCTGTGCTTTCCGTTTCACTTGGTCTGGGAATCGAGTAACCCAACGCCACCGCTCAGGACTGCCTTTGGTTCTCTCACTGCTGCCACTACCAAGAGTGTTTGAGTGCTGTGGCAGATGGTGCAGGTGGAGAGGACTGGGAAAAGCATTTAATTTTGTATTAACAGCTTTACGCCCGCGTGGGAGTGTTTCGGAGGCGCAGCACACTCACCTCAGAGAGCCTCTTTGTTTTCACGAGGGTCCTTTTGCAGTAAGAACTGATCTTCCCCATGCACTGTAATAGAAAATTAGCCGTGTTTCCAGCGAGTTTTCACGTGGTTTTGTTTGTTTTCCTCTTGCCACAGGCTTGGAAAAGGGAAGTACGAGGATGGCGACAGCATCAACTTGAACGACATAGAGAAAGTCCTCCCAGTGTGGCAGGTAGGTGACAAGGACGTCTGCCCGTGCTACAGTGGAGACCAGCAGCGCCTTCCCTGCCTTGTGTTTCCTTAGGAAACCCCCCTCAGGAGCGGGAAAGCTGCTGAGCTATGGTCCTTTGGGGGCTGGGATGGAGATTGGTGCCTGTGGTTTCGGGTGTTGGTGCTGGGCAAGGGCGGTTGCCACGCAGACTTTGTCGAGAGGTGATATACGCTGAGGGCAGTATATATAAATACATACATATATATGTACCTGTGCACAGGACTCATATGCTTTAGAAAGGGAGATTCTGAAAAGCATCACCACCCCCCAGCAGCTCGAAAATAAACTGCTGCCAGGAAGCCAGCAGCGCTGGAGTGCTGGCCCAGGTGTTTCCCTTTTGGAGCATGTCTGTGTTTACATGCAGTGATAATCCATGTGTGTGTTTTCCCCAGCCTATTCCTTCTCCAGATCTCTCTTCATGCTCGGATGCCTTGGATGTTGGGGAATGGCAGGATGAGACCCTCAGTTAAAAAGTCAGATTGAATAAGTCCATTTGTCAGCATCGTATAATTTTTCATTTTACGGAGCCCTAGTCCTCGAAGAGTGTCCTGGGCTAGGCAAGTTCTGAGGATGTTCAGTGTGCTTTTGCTGAAATCTCTGCCTCCAGAGGCAAGGACAGAGACATCTCGTGTGCTGTGGTAGCATTACCCTTTTCAGTGCTGAGCCAAGGGCTCGCCAGGCTTCTTGCTCATGCATCATGTGAGGAATGGCTTTGCTCATCCTGCAAACCATGTGATGATCTGCCTTACTGTTTCTTTTGGGTGAGCTATTTGGCACTGAATACACGAAGCAGTGGAAGGAGTGGAGAAGTGCTGCTGACTTTGGCAGGGAGGAGCACTCCCTGCAGCTGCTTCCTGCTCAGTCTCTTCCATGTTTGGTATGTCTGGACTTTAGGTCACAGGGAGAAAACATCAGGTCCAGCTGGTGCAAACCCCAGCAGTTCTGCAATAGAAGGTTAGTTTTCCCCAGGGAATAATTGGGAAATGAGGAATCAAACCACCTCTGGTGCGAGGAGCTGATTTTCTTCAAGAGGGTTTTAATCAACAGCTATTAAATAAGCCAAGTCCTTCTGTTATGGTTATCATCTCATCGTGCCCTAACACCAGGTTGAGTCCATCGGCTCCAGTGAATTAATTGCAAAATGTACCTTAATATTTAGCTTAACTGCTAGTGTGACATTTCTAAGCTGGAAGACCTAGTGGGAATGCTGGATCTGGTGTTTGGTTTGTGCCCCTGGGCAGGCTCGTGCAATGCTGCATTATTTTGGAGACGTGCTTACCTTGGCATGCGTGTCTGTGGGAACTGGGAACCAGGTAGTTCTGGGTGAGGATTTGTCTTTTTTAGCGCCGACAAGTGAAATGCTTGCAGACAGCTGGTCTAATCCTCACATGTCATTGTTAACTGGATTTGAATGCAACCGTGCAGTGCTGACAGTGATTTTTCTGGTCTTTATCCGCTGTTTTAAATGGCTCTGTGGAGCAGTGTATGTGGGGGGCATAAGGGAAAGTATTTGTGTGAGACTATGGAAGGAAAATCGTTAGCCTTCCATGGGGTTGTCCCGTGATGGGGCTTTGTTTGTTACGTGTCCTGAAGAAGAGGCTTTTCAGGTTGGAGATACATGAGCTCTTATTCTGCCTGTGTTTAAGAGCTCCTGGCTTGCTTACAGCAGCCATGCACAGACAGGGGGGCCAGTCTGAGCATCCTCCAGTGCCACTGGGGTGGTCTGAGAACCCTCCAGTGCAACTGAACCAGTCCAAGCATCCTCCATCACAACTGGGGTGGTCCAAGCATCCCCCAGCACAACCCAGATGGAAATGTTTTGCTGCTGAGTGTACTTCAGCGGCTGTAGAAGGGTTAAAAGCAGCATATTTGAGAGAGGTAGCAGGTCTTACTTGCGGGTTGCTTGGAGATTTGGGTGCCTTGGATGTTAATGCATGATAGACACAGGACATGAACCTTGAACTAATCTCAGGTATACATCCAGGTGTGTATGTGTATCTCTATGCAGCGACATCCCTAATGGGTTAAACAGAATATTCTGGGTATCTAGGGACTAAGCAGGCCATTCTGGGTGTTAATATGTCTATACATGAGTTTTGCTGCTCGAATCTATCAGTAGTATTTTAACAAAATATTGCAAGGAAAGCCTCTGATCGTTTGGCAGTTAAAGGGTGAAAAAAATAAACAAAAAAACCCCCATATAAACGTCCCCCCAAATCCTCTTCTTTTGTTTGGAAATCGGAGAATGCTCCTCGGGGTTGCTCTCACAGCACAGCCCACTCTGCCATCTCGTGGACATGCACAGGCAGGTGAACCCGGCTCCACAATTCCTTCACCACAGCTGGTATTTTGAAGCTTTCTCCTGCTTTTCCTCCCATCTTTTCAAAACTCATCTGACATGCTGAATGTTGCTGGTAAATAGGTTTTATTTTTGAAAGCTTCATCGCTAGGAGATCATGAGGTCATTGCTTTGGCTCAGCTCGTGAGCTGTAACCTCTTCATCTCTCCTTGCTCGTAAAAGTCTGTAGCTGGATTTGGGCACTAATTCACCAAAGCGCTGCCAAAACGGCTACTCTTTTGAAGATAAGTGTTCCCCATTCATAAGAACTGCTCTTTACTGCACGCCAGGGAGGAGCAATTTGCTGCATTAGAAGGGCACAGCTCAGGTGCAGAGCTGCCCGTCATCTTCTTCTCCATTTTCACCTCAGCTGGTTTGTTGAAGGAGACCACATAACCCACCTTGATGTCATGAAGACGTCACAGGGAAGGGCTGAGTCAGTGCCTTTTGCATTTGCTCCCCTTTGGCAAACGCTTGGAAAGGCTTTCAGGCTTGGATGTGTCACAGCCGAGTGCTCCAGTCCTACATGCAGGCTTTGGACTGAAAGCCCTGGGCAGACTCTGTACTTACCAGAAAAAAACAACCTAAGGGGTCATATCCTGCGAGGTCACAGAATCATGGAATGGCTTGAGTTGAAAGGAACCATAAAGCTCATCTCATTCCACCCCCTGGCACGGGCAGGGACACCTTCCACTAGACCAGGTTGATCCAAGCCCCATCCAACCCGGCCTTGGATGCTTCCAGGGATCCAGGGGCAACCACAAATTCTCTGGGCAAGGTCCAACACCCTCCTTCCTGTAAAACTCGTGAAGGGTACAGGAGGCTGCATGCCACAGCTCTGAAGGCTGCTAGACACAAGCAGAGAGTTTTTGGGACATATCCCAAGTGGTTTCAGGACTGGCATCTCGCAGTGTTTGGCTTTCAGTTTGCTGGACCGCTGCCTTCAGGATGGGCTTGCCCTCCTCAGAACTCTGGGGATGTGCCTTCACTGCCCAGCTGCTCCTCTTGCCTTGTGCTTTAGGAGGTAGAAATTGTGTGGCACTTTTAAAAGGCATGTTGGGCTTTGCTGTTGTAACGGGATAAACTTGGAAGGCAGCACTGATATCATTTGGTTTGGCATCTCGCTGCCTTTGCAGCTCATCTCCTTCCATTTCCTTACTGATTTTTGACCCTTTTTGTCATATGCTCGCAGTTACAATAAACTGCTTGTTTCTCTTCTGGCTGCGGTCGTCATCCAGCTTCCTTGTTGGATGAGAACCAAGGGAGCAGCTCCTTAGGAGAAAGGCAGACTCTGTAAGTTGTTCGTGTTCCCCTTAGCACTACTGTATTCTTAATTTTGTCCAAAAAGGCTTAGAAACACCGCGATTCCCTATCGTGCTGCGATCCCACCTGAATTTAGGCACCTGCAGGCATCACTGCCCACTTTCCATGGGACCCCTTTTCACTGACAAGTGTTTTCAAGTCAGACCCTAAAATTCTGGGAGGGCCGAGATCCTGTGAGTCAAGGTGGGACCTCTGCATGGGGTGGTTGTTTGGGGCTCCTGCCCACGCTGAGGTGTGGGCACAATGGGATGTGATTTGTGGCCCCTCAGCGCAGAGATCTAGGAAAGTCTGGGTGATTCCCATCTGAGGGTCCCCATGTCCTTTCCCTGTCAGCTCTGCAGGGTGCCTAGATGGACCAGTTCACACATGTGAGACTTGGTCAGATATGGATATCTCTCCCTGAGAGAGATGAAGCCAATGCAGTTATCTGGGGAGAGGAGGGTTGGAACCCCTTGCTGTCACTCTGCGTGTGAGGAGGTGGGATCAGTGTCCAGCACTGGTGTGGGGGCTAGGTTCTGGAACCTGCAGACCCCTGTACCTCCTAGGGTGGTGGTGGCAGGGCAACAGGTCTCTCTGGAGCTCGGGGACAGCTCTTTGGTGGGGTGGTGTTTATTTGCTGTCACCATATGGGGAGTCATCCTCTCCACGTCATCTCTTGCCTGCTCTTTCTGCACTACAAGGTCAGGCAGCTCTCATTTTACCCAGCATGTTGGGCAGCTCAGATCCTTCCTCTCCTGGAAGGCTGTTCCACACTGGTGGAGCTGGGTTGGGCTCATCCCTCTGGCATCCCCTCCCACTGGGAATAACCTGGCCCATGTGGTGTATGCCCCTTGTGCTCTGTGTCTCTGCTGCCACTCATCAGGTCTAACCCTGATGTCCTTTATGTGTACATCAAAGCCCTGTAAAGAAGTTGGGGTTCCTCCCTAGGAGCCCCAAAATGGGGATTTCTTCTCCCCACCCCCAGTTCTTGCTGGACTCTGTCCAGAACATGTAGGCATGGTGTTGCTTTCAGGGGAGGTTTCTTGTCTGAAAAGCCCATATCCCAAGGGTCTTTCCAATACTGTAACGGCTAAAACCACTGTGGAAAGTCCCTGTCAAAGAGCCAGGGTTTACTTAAGTATAGGTCACAACATATTGGGAGTCAGAGGTTCTACTGCTAAATAAAAAGCTTTTGGTTTGCCATGACTTCCAGTAAGGCGTGGTCTTTCTGTGGCCTGGTTTTTTTTTGTTGTTTTGAACCCAGCTGACAGTGACCATCGCCTTGGCTTTCGGTTTGGAGAGGGGAAACTGCTGTGGTCACCTGTATGTAACCCCTTCAGCCCTCACTCCCATGTCAGAGTTAAGGCCACGATTACCCAAGCATGGCAGGTGAGGCCATTGGTGTTCCCGAAGCACTGGAGAGGAGAGGGCTAGACCAAGGCTGGCTTATCTCCCACCCAGTTCATCACCTTGCAGGTTCCAGCAACATCCAAGCCTGGACTGTGGCAGAACAGCACAGTCACTGTGAGCCCTGGTGAACCAGGTTGTAAACCCCGTGGGTTTTATTGGACCTGCAGGAAAGGGAAGATCTCCCAGTGGCTGAATCACCTTATGATCATCTTCCATATCAAAGATTCACTGAAACATATAGGTTTTAAAAGACCCTTAAGACCATCAAGTCCAGCCATTTCCCAGCACTGCCAAGGCCATTAACCCATGTCCCCAAGTGCCACATCCACACAGCTTTTAAATCCCTCCAGGGATGGGGACTCCACCACTGCCCTGGACAGCCTCTGCCAGGGTTCGAGAGCCCTTTCCATGAAGGAATTTTTCCTAATATCCAGTTTCCTGATACCATACAATAGCCTTATTCAATGCACAAAGGAAACATGAGAGAAATGGCCAAGAGCTTTGATGTTTCCATCATCATTATTATTATAATTATTATTACTACTATTACTATGGCTATTATGGTTCAGAACTGGTTCGTGATTTTAAGAAATGAAATGGGTTCTCCCTTCTCAGGAGTGGTGTTATTTTTCTGGCTGTCATTTAGGTCAGGCAGACTTAGCAATACTGACTCATAATTCCTGGGGGTGTCTTCCCAGCCTTGTGGGCAGGGAGATGCCTGTTTTATAGGTTCCTGGAGCTGGCACTGGTCAGCTAGGCAGGGTTTAGGGCCAGGCTGCCATGCCTGCAGGATTGGGATGCTGTCACACCCTGGCTGGATCAGCTGGTGAGGGACTTGAGTTTTGAATAAGCAAGGGGGGGACAGTGGAAGGGGCAAGGGTGGCTTATGCTGCAGCTCTGATGGTTGGCTGGGTGTTTGGTGGCCGAGGGGACGGGGCTGGTGGCAGAGTGGAGCCCTGCAGCACTAGAGGGCACTGCAGCCTCGCTGCATGGCCCCAGAACACGGCTCTGTACTGACGAAACCAGGCTTTTTCCAAAGGCTTTCTCCAAAGGCTGTTTCCAAGCAGAAACCTCACCCTGCAGAGGCTGTGCCTCTCACCCTCCAGTGCAGGTCATGCTGCTCCCCATCCCCCTGTGCCCACCTGGGGCCCGAGGTGCATGTCCAGCATGGGGGGAACCTGCAGCTAGCAGAGGGGGAAGGTGTTTCTCTGTACCTGGGGCTGAATTTGGGCAGTACTGTGCATCTTTATGAGCCTCATGGCATCCTTGAGCAGAGCAGGGCTAAAACTGTAGGTGTCTTGAACCTCCCTGAGTATCACAGCCCTGAGGGGAGCTGATACTGGGGCATCAGATATACCCCACAGCCCAGCTTGCCCTTGCTGGCATTATGACACAACCCCAATTTCTCTTGGAAATCCCTCCTTTTCAAGTGTAATCCTCAGCTCTGTGTATTTCCTGTGGGATGCTCCGGCGGGGCTCAGTCTGAAACCATGCTTCTCGCACACCAAGGTGTGCTGAGGGACCCTCCCTTCCTCTGGAAGTGCTGCTGTCCCATCAAGTGTAGGATGTTCCCCTGAACACCCACATTCCCATTCGTCCATCTGTCCCTGTCCCCCATCTCCTCTGTATTGTATCCAACCCCCTTTGAAACCTCAGGAGGAGGGAGGCATCCACTGCTGGGCCATCTCTGTTCCTTAGATCCCAGTTTGCCAGGCACTGGTTTCTGCTACAAACTAAGATTAATAGTGGGATTTTGGCTGCTTTGCAGCTTTTCCTTGGGCCAGGCTGAGGGAAGGGTAGACACGAAGAGATGGCAGGATTAGGCTGGGCTTACCAATAGGGGCTGGTAGGTTTTGGGTTCATGACCAGGGACCACAGGGAGACGGAGATGGGAGAGCTGGGTGGATAAGTCTGTTCTTGGGATGAAGAAGAAAGATCCTCTGTTTTGCTTTTAGGGAGCTCACAAGTAGTTTTAGACCTGTGAACTGCAGTTTTCTGGGGAATTAGCTGGTTTGGGTAAGGGAAGCTGTACAGAGGTATAAATAGAAACTCGATAGGCATTTAAGGCTCAAAAATGGCACCACATTATGTTCTGTCTTACACACAACAGAGAGCAACACAGATTTTTCCCAGCCCTACTGATGACTTCCCTTTCAGAAAGGTTTATAGCTTTTTTGCAGCTATATAATATCGAAAGCAAGCCTGAGAGGTTTTGTTTTGGGTTTTCCCAGTCCTTTTTATAGACTCCAAAACACACCCCCCACCAAATCCTGCCTGAATTTTAAGTTCTCAGTAATGTTACATCTTTTTCTCCTTTGTTTTCCCAGAGGATTCATTAGAAATCTGAGAGGGTTTTTGCTGCACTCCCTTGAATTTGCTGAATATTTTCCTGAAATGTGGAAGTAATATGGAGTAATGATTAAGTTCAAGAAAAAGGTTATTAAAAGTAGCAAAGGAAAAAAAAAATCCAGATTTCTAAGGATCTCAAATAAAAACTCAATGTCTCTTTGGTCAAGCAGCTATTTCTGCTGGCTTGGCTATTTCCACATCCTAATCCCCTTCCCCGCTCTCCGTGAAAGACCTGAATTTTTAATAAAATAAAGGAAAGGAAGGAATTTTCTCTCTAAAAAAAGCAGGCATACCACAGGACCAGAGAAGAGAGACGTGCACACATCCCCGTTGGTGGAAGGACCTGCAGACCCTAGAAACACATCGCTCTCTAAAAATCCTGCTAATGGGGGTTGTCCTCGTCCCTTGTCCGACAAAATAGGAGGTTAATGTTTCCTGTCACATTTATAAATTTCTTCTTAACCAGAAGATGCTCCCCCACCCTTTTCTGCTGCCTTTCCTCTGATGTTGTGGGAATAGAAACCAATACAATAAATGAGACCAGAAGTTCTTAAAATGTGAATTTCCTGCCCGGAGGCAGCAGGTAAGTGAATCCCATCCAGCATGGGGAGATGTATATATAGCTATGGGTGTAAATATAGGTATTTAGTGGCTGGATAAGTGTTTATTGCAATCCAAGGTGGTTTGGTCAAAGATTGTCATTTAAGTGGGAAATTTATTGCTGCACATGACGCCTGGATGTCTCTTCCACGGGGAAAATAGAGACTGTTTATGAAGGGATTAAATGATGTCCTTGCTGTGGTAGCAGACCAAACTCTGTAACTCAGAGGTCCTTTCTTGGTCTTACATTCATACTGTCCCTCATTTTGTGCTTTTAAAAATACTTTTGGGAGTTGGGTTTTTTGCGTATCACAGAGTCACAAAATGTTTTGGGCTGGAAGGAACCTTAAAGATAATCTTTCCAAATCCTCTGCCATGGGCAGGGACATCTTCCACTAGACCAGATTGCTCAGATCCCCATCCAGCCCGGCCTTGAACACTTCCAGGGATACTCCATGAACTTCTCTCCTGACTCCAGGCATGGCTCCAGTGTACGTGTGCTGGCATGGTCAGTGAAAGAAAACTCTATGGCATCTCCCCAAAATGCCTTTGCTGGATGGTGGGTTTGAAGGATTTCGCTGGGGCTAATAGGAACAGTGAGTGGAGTGTGGTCTGCACACCTTTGATCAAATTGTGCTGCTCCAGTGCCCATGTCTCCCAGGGTTATTCCTCTTTGCCCTTCACCTGCTTGTACTGCTGTGGAGAAACTCCTCATTGTTGGCTTGCTTTCTTTTTAATTCTTTTTTCTTTTATAATTCCTGTAATGTATGAGCAGAGAAACCACTGGAGAATGATAAAGCTTCATTTCTTCCTGCTTTTGTGACCCACTTCATTATTTCGTTTCTCATTGTATATTCTTCTGGGGCATCCAAACGGAAAGAAAATATGTGTGCTTGTAGGAGCTGTTTGTTTCCCTTTGGCTGGGAAAAATAGGACCCTTTGGCTGGGCAGAATAAGCAGGTATCACAGAAGATATGGATTGCTTTTGCTTGTTAGTTCTGGGGAGGGCACTGCTGACATTTGCTGCATCACGCATCTGTGAGCAACATTATTCCTTCAAGTTGGTGGGCTGTGTACACCTTCACTTGGCCAGGCTTCCTCTAAGGGCTGTGCACAAATACAATAGAAAAATATATATTCCTTACATTTAGGTTGCTGCAATGATTTCTGGATAAGAATGAGAAGATTTGGGGTCGGCAGTTGCATGGGCTTGGTCTTGAAGGAGCAGCAGAAATTTTTCATTACTGTTCCACAACAATAATCCAGACCAAAGCCAGTTTGTAACACTGAAATGTGAAGCACAGATTTGCCTTTGTTGTAACTCAGAAGGAAACATAAGTTCAGGATGATGTCCAGGTTTCCAGCCGGATGGAAACCATCCCACTGCTGCTGCTGGACTCCCTGGGCACACCATAGAGTGATGGCCATGGCTGGTCTGCTCCAGCCACTGGGCCTATGGTCACTGAAAGCTTGGGTTTCCAAAAACAGATGGCTAGGGTGGGCTTTTTAAAAGTTTTCTTCTTGTTGAAGTGTTGTTCCCTTCCTTGTTTTCCATGGAGCTTGTTCAGCCCTGGAGCTGGGATCTTACACGTGCCTGACAGGAGCGTTTAGCCACGGTGGGTTGATCTGTTCTCCCAGCTAACAGGCAACAGGACAAGAGGAAATGGCCTCAAGTCCCACCAAAGGAAGTTTGGATTGGATATTAGGGAACAATTTCTTCATGGAAAGAGTTGTCAAATATCGGGATGGTGGAGTCCCCATCCCTGGAGAGATTTAAAAGCCGTGTGGATGCGGCACTTGGAGACATGGGTTAGAGATGGGCTTGGCAGTGCTGGGGAATAGGTGGGCTCGATGATATTAGAGGGCTTTTCCAACCTAAATGATTCCATGATTGTATGATTCAGTCTTTGGTTTAGACAGCACTGGGAGACATGAAGGAGCTTCAGGAAAGCCTGTGGCTGTACAAGCAACTCAACCTCACAGCTGTGGATGATCTGGGGACCGGACCGGTGACTGTGGATCATGGCTGGGCTTGTAGGTGCAACCAACATGCTGAAAAATCATTTCCTTGTGTGCAAATGTTGATTTGGAAACACAGCGATGGGTTCTGATACCTAGGTTTGTTGCAGTAGAGTTTCCACTCGTGGTTGGTTCTGCTGTGAGTGCAAAGCCATCCCTGTGTGTCTTAAGGTTTCAGGAGCTGGTGCAGTCCCTGTGTTCTCTGTGGCATCGCTGCCTGGCCCCAGCAGTGTCCCTGCAAAACAGGTCACCACCCCTACAAGCAGAAAGGCGAGGAGTCGGACACACACTGAAATGGTATTTCAGCCAGAGAGAGCCAAAGCAGTAAAAAAAAAAGAATACCCTGACCATTAATATACGAGTGTCCACCTTGTCGTGCGATCACAATATCGGTTTTCTGTTTTATTTTTTTTTTATGGTTGGCTTAGCAATTAAAAGGCTACACTGCGCTTTGGTTTTTCCAGTCTGCTGCATCGTGTGACCCCGGTGACTCCGAGTTAAGCCTCATTATATAATGGTGGGGAGTTTTTTTGGAAAACCTCCATTTAATCCTTTCGGAGCAGAATTTGCTGGTTTTTGTTTTCTTTCATATCGTCGTCTTGTTTCCCCCCCACCCCCCCCTCCGCCTACCCCTTCCCCGGCAGGCGCGCGCTGGAGGCGTCAGTCTGGGAGAGCAGGGTCCTTTCTTCCCTTCTT
>NW_020955712.1:313146-337343 GCF_003031625.1 Empidonax traillii
AGAAAGGAAAAAAAAAAAAATGGTTTATTTTCGTTTGCTTGGGTTACAGCGCCTTTCCCCACCGTCGGGGGGAAGGACTACGTGATGTGCAGCAGGTATTTTGTGAATGGAGCACAACCCTGTGACTCCCCATCGCTTGACCGAAGGGGGAGGCAGGGGAAGGAGAAAGAAAAAAAAAAATAATAAAAACCACCACCCAGTGACTCCATCTGACTCGTTTTGGCTGGAAAACTTTTTCAGCGCCGCGGTTCTTAAGCCAGGAGGAAGCTTTCTTCTGGCCCAAGAACAATAAAGGGGTCAGCAGCCTGATCCTCCCTCCTACACCCTCTTCCTTCCATTGTGAGGGGTCTGTGCAAATATCCCAGGCTGCTTCTGCTGGGGCCTGAGGGACCTGAGCCACACATGTGACATTAAAGAGAGAGAGTCCGTGAACTTAGGAATCCTGCAAAAAGAAAAAAAGAAAAAAAAAAAAAAAAAAAAAAAAAGGAAGAAAGAGAGAACAAAATGAAGTCTCTGAGGGGCTCTATTTCTGGTGTGCTGTTAACACTTGGAGAAGGTACCGATGGGTGTTTCTCATGGTGGGGGGAAATCCGTCCCCTTACCATGTCTAGGTGGCTCCTTCATGGTGCCACGTCAGCATCTTCCCTGCCGTTTGCTCCACAAGTGGCCAGGTCCCCACCGAGGGAGCTGAACCTTTGTGTGCCACCAGCCCTTCAGCTCCTCCATTCCTCAATTTGTCCACGATGGGGAATTTCTGCTTCTCCCATAGGGCTGGTGCACAGCCTGCGTGCTGCAGGTGTAAGGTCTCCAGCAAGGGAGGAGAAGGAGGCACGGCTGCCTGGCACGCTGTGCTCTTTGCAGGGGTTCACCACCACCTGGCAGCACCCAGTTTCTCAAGCCACCACCATTAATGACGTGCCTTCTACTCCTCAGATGCACATCACAGACCAGGAAGGTCTCAGCCAGCAATCCCTGGAGTAAAAGACCTTCGAGAAGTGCTGTGGGGCCACAGCAATGTGCCCGCCAGCCCCATCTGTCATTAGGGCCACCTGCATCTCTCTGGGGAGGAGGCTGTGCACGGATCAGAGGGCTGCTGTGGGTTCTGTGGTGTTTCTGATGAATCCACAGCTCTCCCAGTGGTGATCCTCTTTCCAGGTGGTATCTACCAAGCCAGCTACCGCCTGCCCTCCCGAAGGAGAAGCCAAGTTCAAAGCAATAATCCACATCACACGCTGAAGATCTGATGCATTCCCCAGAGGGAGAGTGTGTGATGCTCATCAAGTTGTAGGAACCCACCTTTTTCTTTTCCTAACATGATTAACCAGCTAATAGCATGTGTGACCCTCCTGCCGCCGTGTCCCAGCTCGCTGGACTTTGGCACCAGGCAGTCGCATGAATCACGGTGGTGATTTCGCCGCGAGGCGGTTCCTGTCGTTATTATCTCCTTGCTGTGTCGATAACGCTCTGGTGGCGATGGCCAGGATTTCCTCGCACTACAGAGCTTTCCTGAAGATCAGCCCTGGGAGCAGTGGAGGAAGTAGCCGTTACAAGATTGCTCCTGGCTGCTGAGAATTGGGTGGCCAACTTCAAACGTACGTGCGACCCGACATGATCCAAAGAGCGCGCCGGCAGCTCCTCTTTCCCCTCGTCTGCATCATCAGTGTGGGTGGGTGGAAACTCCTCTTCTTCTTCTTCTTCAGCAAGTGCTCTGGGAGTTGAAGCGAGACCAACACATGGTCATGGAAAACTGTCAGACAGAGCGGAACCCCTAGAAGTGGAGATGGGAGAGAGATGTCCCGTGTCCTGCCCGAAATCCTAAGGGAATGGTGTGGTTATGTCATTGGAGGTTTAGGTTGGATATTAGAAACAGGTTCTTCCCCCCAGAGGGTGGTTGGACACTGAACAGGCTCCCCAGGGCAGAGGGCACAGCACCAAGGCTGCCAGAGCTCCACAAGTGTTTGGATGGTACTCTCAGGCACGTGGTGTGGGGATGGGCCTTTGCAGGGCTGAGGGCTGTGCTTGATGATCCTTGTGGGTCCCTTCCAGCTCAGCATATTCCGTGACTCTGTAATTGTCATGGCCAGGGAGGAATTCAGGGTCTCACCCCCACCCCTCTTGCAGTGCCACAGTTTTGGGACTACACACGCTACAAGGTCTTTTAGCTGAAAGGAAGGCTGCTTTGTAGTTCAGTTTGTAAGTGCTTAGGCAAACAGATTGTTTTTACCTAAACTCTTTTTTTTCCCTTTACAAGTGCCCATGTTTGAAGGTAAAAGCAAGTGAGCTGTGGGTTCTTCTTTCAGCCTTGGTATTATGCTGCTTTTTTCCTGGTGCTCTCTGATCCCTGCACACAATGTCTAGCTTCAGGATTATGGTGGTGCTTCCAAGCAGAGTAATAAATGATTATAACATGGGCTATGCTGACCTTGGTGGAGGGCAGGTGAAGTGTGACAGGTTTCCAATACACAGCTCCTTTGCTGCTGTTCCAAAGAACTAGTGCCCAAGCTGCCCACGGCCAGTGGAGCCGAAAAAACAGAGTACAAGTAGCTCTGAGGGTTGCAAATGTACCTGGGGCTGGGAACCTGCTGTGCCAGAGGTGGAGCTCTGTGACTACTTGACCATCCTGACATTCCTGTCTGAAGGAGAAGAAAGCTGCCCTGTTTGGCTTCTCCTTGCCATGTCTTTTCATGGTGCAATTTGCATACAAGGCAGGACTTGAATTTATTCTGCCAGTCCTCAACTTCTGAGAGCTGTTGATTCAGGAAGGGCAAGGCAGCAGAGCAGCAGCTGGTGGCTGTGCTCTTCTGGGAGGTCTAAGGTAGCTTCCCTGAGATGAGGCCCAAAAGGGTCAAAATGAAAGGCGTTGTGGCAATGCAGAGGTGTTTCTGCATGTGTTGCATTGGAAATGGATCATTTGGTGATCACCTAGAGTGGTTTGCAGTTTGGATGGAGTAATCCAGGCATCTTTCACAGGTGCTTTGCCAAAGGCGCTTGGTTATTTGCTGTGTTTAACCCAGGTGGGTCAGTGGTCAATGCCCTGGTGTAAAGGACTGACTGTTCAGGAGCAGAGGGTAAGTGGAGCAGAGGATTGTTAGAAGTGAATTGGATGGGGACAGGCAAGGAGTGGGAGTGGGACTTTATGATGTTCCATTAGCCCACTGTCAAGTCTAGGCAAGTTGCTGCTCCTTGCTGAGAGGAGTCCTGTATGTGAAGAAATGAACAGAACATCTCCATCTTTCTGTCCAGGTTTCTCATGATCTGCTTGTCTGTTTTGTCCATGTCTTCCAAGACTTGCCTGTAATGCCTGTTTGGAGGGGTTGCCTCCGTGCCAAGAGGGCTTTCCCTCTGCCAGACCTTCCCAGGTGTGGGGAGGTCCCTAGCATGGGTAGATGCAATTGAAATAAAGTTTAAAAGCCCATAAAAGGGCATAGGAAAACAACAAAAAAAACCCCTACCAAACCAACCAAACAAACCAAAACAAAAACGTAAAACAAACAAAACCCAAGCAAAAATGAAAACAAAACAAAACAAACAAAACCAGTCCTGTAGGTTTCCTTCTTCTTCTACCAGGAGCATCCACCGAATGACTTTTCAGACCTTAACACGTGCAGAGAGACACATCCAGGGGGCAGGTCCAAGTCCAAGGGGGGCTCCTGCCCTGGGAGATGAAGCCTGGGGTAGCTGGGAGTTTCTGATGGAGCTGTAAGGAGTGTCTCTGGGCTGGGAGTTGTGTACAGTAGGAGCAGTCATCAACCTCATCTTACGTGCGCCTTGTCTCACTGGTTCGGATCGCTTCCCCCGTGGAAACCATCAAGAATTTCCGTTATTTCCTTTCCTGAGGCTTTGTTTGGGTGGGGATTTCTGGAAGGTATTTCACAGGCAGGTATAATTAAAGAAAGACATGCTTTGCCTGGAGGCTTGACAAGGCTTCTTTAAAGCCAGGCCTTCAGCGTGGTGGCAAAACAGAAACCGTTTGTTGCCTGGCCTGATGGAGGGGAGGTTGGGGAAAAGGGGGAGCTAATCAGCTGGGAATCATCCCAGTTAAACGCTGCACACCAGGGTTAAGGCCCTTATCCAGCAAATCCTTGAAATATGTGCTTAATTTTAAGTCCCCCTGACTTCAATCTGTTTACTCTTGTGCTTAACTTTAAGCATGTGCCTAAGTGCTTGGCTGGCTGCGGTCCAAGGCAAATAGTAGACTTAGGAGCAGATTCCCATAAAGTAAATGCTTTGCTGGACTGAAGTTCCGTGGGACAGTGGGTGTCCTAGCAGGTCTGGGGTGGTGGAGGGGGACAGTGCTGTGTATTCCAGCTTGGCCAAGTGATTCAGCACTGGGTACCACAGACCTGGGGCTGTGCATCCAAACGGTGTGGTCTCTAAACAGGCACCTGAATTTCAGCGTCTGTATTTCTTCCTTCTGAGGACACCAGCCTCACCTGCAGCCTTCTGTACACCTCGAACAGGCTCTTGGAAAAATATGCCATTTTTTTTTCCCTCTTAATTGAGAGAAAGGAACATGTTAGTGGAGGAAAATAATCTTGATTTTATCATCAGAAAAGGAAGGAGAACAGATTTTATGACCTGACTAATAAATCTTCATAGGAATTTGTTCGGCTGCATTAACACAACAAAAAGGACTCCTGTATTAGCCCAAGCTTTTATAATGGCTTTATCTTCTTCTTTCCTGTTCCAAGCTAATTCCTGAAAGCCTTCTTTTAATCCCCCGTTTTGCTCATCCAGCCTGGACTTCTTAGAATGGCAGTGGGTTTTTTTTTTCTTTATTTTTAATCTACAAATGACAGCGCTTAGAGCTAATAACTGTAGACGTGGCACGCACGAAAATGAAAAGCCACCATCAGAAAAGAAGATCTGTGTTTTCTGAAAACACCAGTACCAGGGGTTAAGGGAAATCTGCAGCTGGAACAAATACAGCACTCGTCTAACTTCCTCAATAACTCTGCCGGGGGAGCGGGCAGTTGCCAGACGAAGGAAGCGTGGTTAGCCATCGAGTCTTTGAATGCAGCTCCATTTCCCCCTCAAACCCATGGAATTTATATTAACCTCCAGCTTTTCTTAGCTGGTGGGAATTTTTTTTTTCCTTTTTTTTTTTTTTTTTTCTTGAGGAAGAGCCTTGCTTTTGTTGCTTTGGTTTGCAGGAGGAGCGGAGGAGACAGTTCTGCTCCTCGTGCCGCGCTCCTGCTGGCGCAAGGCCATGGATGTTAAATGAATAATTTCTGGCAGTGATAAGGAGAGAAAGGCTGAGGCTGCCAAGCACAGAGTTGCAGACATTTGATGACTTATTTTTGGGAAGGGCAGGCTTGAGAGATCCCGGCCTGCTGGATTGTCTCTGGTCCCAGCAGAGATGCACGGAGGGGGAAGGATCCCGTGTGCCTTTAGCATCTCGTGCATGGGTGCTTATGAAGTGGGCAAAGAGCAATATCATAGAATCATAAAATGTTTTGGGTTGGAAGGAACCTTAAAGTTCATCTTGTTCCAACCCCCTGCCATGGGTAGGGGCACCCTCCACTAGACCAGGTTGATCCAAGCCCCATCCAACCTGGCCTTGGACACTTCCAGGGATCCAGGGGCAGCCACAGCTTCTCTGGGCAACCTGTGCCAGGGCCTGCCCACCCTCACAGGGAAGAATTTCTTTCTAATCTAATCTAATCTAATCTAATCTTGATCTACCCTCCTTCATCTGTATGAGAATGCCAGCGAGGATATCTAAAACCACTTCCAGTGAGATACTTGTCTGCCTAATTTAAGGCCACAGGAGAGCTATCCAGGTGAGTGTGGAGTGTATCTTTTGCAACCTGGGTCTGCTGTAGGGTCCCTGTGTGACTTCAAAGCCTCTGGGAAGGCACAGTGCCTGTGGGAGGTTTATGGGTGTGGTGCTGATGGTGATGGGCAGGAGTCCTGGTCAGAGAAGGGAGCCAGCTGAACGGACATAGGGGATGTGCTGGTTGCCAGAATTACCGTCTCTCTGGTAAGAAGCAGTTTGATGTCCACTTCCAAGTTGCTCATCGCACAGGGCATCTCCAGTTTTCCTGTTGTGCCCCTTTCTGCTCATTGCCCATGCTGGTCCTGATGGCCACTATCTCAGACCCTCTCCAGCTTCTGGAGCTAAGCCTGTCATACAAGCCCAGTCCTGCCAGTTAGGAGGGCATCAAGTAGATTAGAAAGCAGCTGAAAAAGCTGTGATGACGCAAGACATCCCAGTAAGCAAGGTCTCTAGTGTTGGTCAGTTAACACATGAAAATATGTCCAGGAGCTGTGTTGTTTTGTTGAGTTTTGATGCTGATTCTTAGGGAATTGTCGAATTGTTTAGGTTGGAAAAGAGTTCTAAGATCATCAGATCTTACTGTTAGCCCGTGTTTGCCAAGCCTACCACTAAACTACGTCCCCAAGTGCCACGTCTACAAATCTTTTAAATCTCTCTAGGGATGGTGACTCCACCACTGCCCTGCGAGCCTGTGCCAGGGCCTGACAGCCTTTTTCTGTGAAGAAATTTTTCCCAATATCCAATCTCAGTCTAATCTTTCTCGTCCCTGCTTGGTTCTGATGAAACACCTGAAGGTGTGTCCTCATAACCAATGGGAAATTAATGGAAGAGACTTCCCCCAGCACCTGGCAGTCAGTACAAAAGCAGCTGTAACTTAGCTTTCTGTGGCAGGAAAGCTGATGTTTGAACGATGCCAGTGTCTTTGGAGTTGTCATGGCTGAGGTTCAACCTTTTTCGAGGTGCAGGAGAACGGTCATGGTCATCTTGCTGCCTGTCCCATAGCAACTTTTGAATAGAAAAGAGTTTTTCAGGACTTTATTTTGTGTGTGTGTGTGTGGTGGAGATGCCAGATCCATTTCCAGATGCCACATTTGTAAAACAGCTACAAACATGCTTTTCTTACTCATCCTCGTTTTACTGTTCAAAGTAGCCTGTGGCTCTCAGAGGTCTGCGAAATATCAGTGAAAAACCACCAGCATAATTAATTTATGATGTGGTATTATTGATACTCTGTGGCAAGTGCTTCATGTTTTCCCTGCTTTTCCCTGCATTAAAACCCATTACAGCAGCAGCGAATCTTAGACCCTGGAAGCATAAAAGGAAAATCCTGTGAGGGATCAGAAGGACACCCAAGACGCAGTTTCTTCTACCCAGGTGCAAACTGACAAGGAGAAAGTCAAACCCTTGTGTTGCACAGCCCACACTCCCATGAAGGAATGGGGTTTTTCAAAGGGGAGAAGAAGGCTTTTATAGGATTTGCATGTTGGGGTATTTTCCAAGCTGGGGTGGCTGAGATGTGGGATCATTGCTTACTCTCTCTGGGCTGAACTAGACTAAGCAGTGACTTCAGAGAGGGGAAAAGACATCTCTTTGTGGTGTAATCCTGGGGAAAGTGCATTGGCTCCATCTTCTACCGACTGCAAACAGGAATATCTGTTGTGGGAAAATGTTTCC
This sequence comes from Empidonax traillii, assembly GCF_003031625.1. NCBI lineage: Eukaryota > Metazoa > Chordata > Aves > Passeriformes > Tyrannidae > Empidonax > Empidonax traillii. The sequence continues at coordinate 320,600 of NW_020955712.1, forward strand.
AGCACAGTGCAAGAGACTTGGAGAAGGAAAGGACCACGCTTCAGCCATGGAGGCCTCTGAGAATGGTCCACTGGTGGCACCAATGGTGCCACCACCATGACCCTGTTCAAGCTGATGCCAAAATTCCTGTTTACTTTGGTAGAGCAGTGCATGGATCACAGTGTTATGGATAATGGCAAAAAATGCTCATTGAATTATTAACTATTGCCTGAGATCTTAGGGTGTTGGAAAAGTTCACGCTCTTGGATGGCTTCCAAGGGGAAGTGCCAAGGGCTCAGCAGTGAGCAAGTTCCCTGGATCTACCAGATGTTTTTAAAAAAGGCAAGCCACCTCTCGTGTGTAAAGCTGTGAAGTTGTCACTCTGTAAATAAAGGGTTTTCGTTGCTGTTGCACTGCTGTCCTGAATCCTGGGAGCTTGGATGATCTGAAGTTCCTACAGGATGAAACCCCAGTCCACCCACAAGAAGCTTTTTGAAGGCCTGGTTCTGGGGCATTGAACAGATGGACGTGGAAAACACAGTATTTTGTTAACAGTAAGGGTTAAATGAAAATATGTTTGGGTACAGCCCTTATCACCTGCCAGGAGTGATGCTGAGGTTCGAGCACAGCTGGCCAGAGGAGGCTGTGCCAACACTGGGGATTGCACAGAGATTCAACAGCTTAGAGGTGACCTGGGCTCTGGTCCCAAACTCCCTGGGATCTGTTTGTAGGTCGCCTTAAAAACTGATCAAGGAGGTCCCTGTTCTACCTGCAGGTCTTTTCCTCACGACACCAACCACCACCAAGGAACAGTGGGGTGGTGCTGAGGGTGGATAGGGATGGAAGGAACCTCTCGCCATCCCACCTACCTGCTTCATCCCTGCTGGAGAGCCGTGGTCAAGCAGCACATCCAGCTGCGCAAATGAGGGTGGTAGGCTTTGAAGGGGACAAGGTACCAGGAAGAAACAGACTGGGGAGGGTGAAAAATGTAGAGGAAAAGCGTATTTTAAAGAAATGTGAGGTCCCAGAGGGACTGAAATAGCTCTAGTTATAAATATTCCCATAGCAACCTCATAACACTTCTAAGTCCCCGCTAAAGCAGTTCCTCCCTCACCCCCAAACCAGAGCAAGCCAAGGAAAATGTAGGAAAAGCTTTTCAGAGTAGAACAGCCCTTTCTCAGGATGAGCTTGGGTTACCTGGACAAACTGCAAACCAAACAGCCTGTCTGGTGCCTCTTGGTCTCAAGTGATATAAGCAGTATTTACTCCCAATAGGAGTTGAAAAAGGCTCCCTTTTCCAGAGAAAAGCAAGCCCAGGTCATCAGCCCGATTTATTTTAGTGATTCTTTAAATATTCTGCATTTAGGGACTCCAAGCAATGGTGTGGTTATGTCTATACTTACTGGATAAATGTATTTATTTATGGATGGGATGCTTTACTGCTGACAGTACAGTTTGTTTTTGAGCCTGACCAGGGTAGAGGAAACACATACAAATAAACAATAAACCTAAACAACACTAAAATAACATCAGTTAAAACAATTAGAGTTACTTCCACTTCGCAAAGTATTGTTCCCATTTTGCTATAACATGGGAAAAAAACTCCGTTTCCTAAGTCAGCCTGTAGCTGATTTGGGATTTGCGGATTCTGGTAACAAAAGGGGATTTCTTTTGTCTGTTATTTATACTCTTCCTATGGCACCGTGTGTCCGTGTTGGAGTGTCTGGAGCACCCTGTCTCAGTGCAGCAGTGTCTCCAGCCCGTCCCCCTCTCCGTGGCTTAGCGGGGCCTTGGTGGCACTGCTTGGGCTTTTCCTCCTGCCCGTCCTGGTTGTGCTGATGTGTGTACGTGTGTGCTTGGCAGAGGTAGTTCCTCCTAGGAGACTTTGCCCTGCTTTTTAAAGTTTTATTATCTCTGAGTTATGTATAATTCAGGAGCTTAGGGGCCGAGAGTTAAAAATAGACCCCGGAAAACTCACTGTGAGTAATCAGCAGAAGGCGTTGAGGAGGGTTCAGGTTATGTTTCACTTGGGATGCTTTGCCTAATTATTCTAATGCTTTAATTGCATTTGCATCCTTCACCCCGCACAGGGAGTTTCATGCTGGGTTGTTCTGCCATTCTCTGAGTCTTCTGTGTCATCCCAGAGCTGGCTGCAGAGGGACGAGGTGGGACAGCTTAGCTGCTACCAAGTGTTTAAGTGCCATTTTCAATGCTGCCTTCTCTCTAGCTGCGTGTCTGCTCTCTGCCAGGAGCCAGTAAAAACACCAAGGAGAGGTGATGGGAAAACAAGGATCTAAATGATACTTTTTTGGGGTCTGGGACTGCTTGTGTAGAGTCTGAAATTCATGAAAACACCCATCGTTCTGTGAGAGGGACAGCATTAACACTGAGCAAGTGGGAATCTAGGAGGTTGTGTCCTTGGGGCAATGTGGGAGGGGGAAGCCCTCTAGGGAATAGGGGGCATGTTTTTAATGATAACTAGAGAGTGATTTTTAGCTGTGACAGTCCTGATCACAGCCACAGCTGTCTCTTCTCTGTGCTCCTACCTTTTTTTTTTTGGGATGGGTAGAAAGTCCCCTTTAAGGTGCTCAGGTGTGAGGCAGGTGTGCTGCAGCTACGTGCTCAACCTTTGATGGAAGTCTGTGATTCATGGGGTACTCCCCAAAGATGCAGTTAATCAGGAAATCCTCCAAACCAGGACATCTCCCATGGAATGACTTAGAATCATAGAATGTCCTGTGTTGGAAGGGACCCAGAATGATCACTGGCCCTGCACAGGACACCCCAACAATCCCACCCTGTGCCTGAACGCATTGTCCAAATGGTCCTTGAACTCCTCTTTGAGGAATGTTGCATGATTCATCAGGCAAGCACATCCTACTGTCGAGGTCCCTTCTCCACCACGGGACTTGTTGGATCAGTGGTGGCAAAGCTGGGAGAGTTTTGCTTGTTTTCCTGCTCCTGGGTGGCTGGAAATTAGTTCCTTTTTGTCATCCCTATAGTTTGATTTAGCCCTGGCTCCAGTGACTGAGAATAAAGTGTCCTCAAAGGTTGTGGGACCCATGTGGGCTGTGTTGTGGGTGAGGAAGGATGGAAGAGCCACAACCATCAAGTGTTGTAAGGATTTACCTGCCCTCTATCTTGTGTGGGAAGTATTTTGTAAAATTGTTGGGTTTTTTCTATTCCATGGATGTTGAGCACCAACTGCTTCCTTATTCAGAAGCAATTCTTATTGTAAGCCCCTTCCAGGAAAAAATGAATAGCTTGCAATTTGAAGGAAAAGATTTATCACTTAACATTTTTGCAGAAAGGAAATAATTTCTGTGTGGCTTCCTGACAGTGTTTGGTGTCCTTCCGTGGCCTCCAGACCAGGTCAAGGCTTTGGTTTGTGCCTCAGCTCCCTCCTTTCAAGAGGTAAAAAATTCCCCTTGTGTGAGAGAGGAGAGTCCCCTCGTGTGACGGACCACAGAGCCGTGGGAATTCCTGGAAGGGGAAGAGGCAAGCGGCCTCTGAGGAGATAGCTCTGCTGGAAGTGCCCACAGGACTTACAGATGTTGGTATATCATTGAATCACAGAATTACAGAAAGGTTTGGTTTGGAAGGGACCTTAAAGCCCATCACTTTCCAATGCCCCTGCCACGGGCAGGGACATCTTCCGCTAGAATCACCCCCACTGGAAATGCTGGCCTTGGGTGGGTAGAGGTGATGGGGATGCTACTGGTGTGGAGGAGTAATTCATGTGCAATGGCATACCTGGGATGGTTGTACTGGATATTGGCACATCCAACCCCACAGGCACCAGGATTATGGGACTGGTACACACATTCAACTTTAATGCAAGTTAAATATATCCGCAGCTCTGTGCTCTCCCAGACTTTCCTGCTATGGATAATCCATCCTAGAGGCAGATGAAAGCCTTATCATGGGGTGTTGCATTTCACTGGGTTGGTTTCTGCTGATCATGTCTGGAATTACAATATATTTATCTTTTTATGCTCCCTCCAACCTTGGTATTGCTGTTGTTGCCTTTGCAGAGGCAGATGGGGCGTCTTCGGGGCTGCCGAAGCCCCACCTCACCCTTCCCACTCCCCCAGAAAAATAAATCCCACCCTGAACTTTGTGTGCCATAAAACCCAGCGAAACTCCCAGCTCCTACCTCAGGCCTAATAACCTGTTTGTTCGGTTCAGGCCTTCTGCAACCATTTAAGATAAGCAAAGGGCGGATGTTTCTTGAGGGCACAAAAGGCTCTTCAGATAAACCTCCTGCGGACTGATCCTGTGGTATGGTCGGATCATTTCTCTTCCTTTTCTCCTCAGCAGAGCATTGTTTTTTCCCATCAGTCCAGTTGTTTTTCTCACACTCAGGGTTTCATTCAGTGTTGGTGTTTCCAATTCAGGCGTCTTCACCTGCTTGCCATCACAGCCTAGGAATGTTTATGCAAGGGACTGAATAAGTTGGTGTGAGTGAAGACAGTTGCTTTCTGGGGTGTTTCACATGTGAAAGTCAGGCTATGTTAGACATGAAGACCATGGGGATGAAGCAATGAACCTAAACCTCTAGTGGCCTCTGGAGTCTTTGTGAAAGTTCATCCACCTCAGGCAGCTGTTGAACTTCAGAAGTGGAGAAGGAGGGAGGGTGCAGATTGGTCCCAGATGGGACCCTCCCTTCTGTAAGGCAGTTGTTGTCAGACGCCAAAGGAGTTGCTGTGATTTGCTGCCTCAGGGTGGTCATGGAAGAACCAGGGGCAGAAACCTCCCCTGCCTCATTCCTGCTTATCTCCCTGTGGTTTGGGAATGTTCATGGATGAGAGGCTTGATGTGCCCCAGCCATATGTGCTGTCACTGAGACCCCCCGTGCTCAGGGCTGATCCTACAGCGTGGGCAGCAAGGGAAGGGGGGATTCTGCCCCTCTGCCCCCTCAGGTGAGACCCCCTTGCAGAGCTGCCTCCAGCCCTGGGAACAACAGCACAGGGACGTGGAGCTGCTGGAGAGAGCCCAGAGGAGGCCACGGAGATGCTGCCAGGGCTGGAGCCCCTCTGCTCTGGAGCCAGGCTGGGAGAGCTGGGGGGGTTCACCTGAAGAAGAGAAGGCTCCAGGGAGACCTGAGAGCCCCTGGCAGGGCCTAAAGGGGCTCCAGGAGAGCTGGAGAGGGACTGGGGACAAGGCATGGAGGGACAGGACAAGGGGAATGGCTTCCCAGTGCCAGAGGGCAGGGTTAGATGGGATAGTGGGAATTCCTATCTGTGAGGGTGGTGAGGCCCTGGCACACGTTTTCCAGAGAAGCTGTGGCTGCCCCATCCATGGCAGGGATAGTGGAACTAGATGGTCTTTAAGGTCCCTTCCAACCTAAATCATTCTAGGATTCTACCAATTTACCATCACCTGTAGGAGGCAAAGCTGGTGCCTTGCTCCATCTTCTTCAGATGCTGCTGCTGCAAAGGAGGCATGAGAAGAATGATAGCAAAGCTCTTTCTTTTAGCAGGGTAGCACTAAAGCCAACCATTTCCCTCCTTTGTTCTTGCCCCTCTTCCTCGTGTCACTCCCAAGCCAGTATCCTGCAGGTTACTGGGTTGAGATGTGGGGTGGGATCAGCAGAGAGTTGTTGCTGGGGAGGAGCAGGTATCCATGGAGGAAGAGGTGGAGGTTCTTGGGTTGCTGCAGATTGCCAGTGAGATTGTGAAAGCTTTTTTTATTTGTTCTTTCATTAAAATTTGATGTAAATGGGTCTGGGGCAGCGGAGAGGAGGCTGCCAGCTTTCTGGATTCCCACAGATGGGTGGACAGGGATGAAGGACAGACACCTTTATGAGGAAGGTAAAGCACATAAAACCATGCACATGGGCTTCAGATCTGCTCCCTCTGACCTCTGTTTGCAGCAATTCCGGTAGGTGACAGAGTTCCCTTGGTGTGTGCCAGCTGGCCATATGGCGCTCACCTAAGCTTGCCAGATACCACCTTCTCCAAGAGTTGCTTCCCCCAGAAGATCTAACAGTGTGTGTGCACATCACAGCATAGCTATCTCTTGAGAACAGGCCCGGGGAGCAGACCATTCCTGAACAACCCTTCTTTTCCAGAGCTTTTGGCCTTTCTTGTTGTAGCATGTATGTTTATGATTTAAATTGGAACCTACACGCATTAGAAGTCCCGTGGGCTTCTCAGGTTCTGCTCCAAGCTTCCCACCGTGTAAACCACAGAGTGTTTAGCTCCAAAGCTGAAAATTACCCCTGTTAGCAATCATTCCTGTGACCATGGGCTGCTTGCACTCTGCTTTTCCCACACCCCTCACTTCCAGAACAAGCAGCTCTGAAAAATTGTTTTGTTACCTTCTCCAACCACCTGCTAATAAATACCGAAGTAAAACCCATGTGGGAAAGGGACCAAATGTGACTTTGCTGCACACTGAGGAGCTGAAAACCTGCCTGTGAAAACGCTGAGCACCTCAAGTTTGATGGTGGCTGTTACCCAAGTAGGATCAAAAACTGTCTGTCTTGTGTGGGTCTTCTCACAGACCCATTGCAGAGCAGAGGGTGGTTTTCTCCCTCGAGAGACTTTTCCTTTGGGGAAATGTTCAGAGATTTTGGCTTCTTGAGGAATATGTAAGGCTGAAAGGTGCGTTTCAGACCCACGCTGTCCTCAGAGAGCTGGCTCTACTGAAGGCACTTCCACTGCTGTCCTGCACAACCCATGGTGGGAAGCAGCCTCGAGACGAAAGCCAAAGCTCTCACCATTCCCTTGAGATCCGGGCCTGTCCCCACCCACCCATCACCTTTGGTCTTCTCTGGCCGCTCCGCCCTCCTTACAAGTTGCTGATATTTCCTTTTACATCAGCTCGCTGCGCAAAAAAAAAAGTCAACTTTTCTGCCTTCCAAATTTAGCTCTGTTTAGGCACCAAAATAGACAAGAGTAGGGATCGGTGACTGTTTTTTTCCAAAACATTGTCTCATGACTAGGACTAAGGAAGGGAACCGCTCGGCCGGAGAAGGGAGATGTTTGATTTTCCAAACGGGGACACGAAGTTCTCCTGTGTTCAGGCACAGGCAGTGTCCAGGAGTGCTCCTTGGATTAGGAGCTTTATTCCCATGGAGCTAATTCGTCTTTCATCCCGTTGACATCACCTGCTGGTGGGTAGAGGTCTGAGGAAGCGTGGGGATTCTCTGCAAAGGAGCACATGTGGGAATGCACCACTGTACACACGGCTTCTGGTTGGAAAGGGCAGAGACTTTAATGAGGGCTTCGGAAATTGGTCCTTATGTTCTGCGGAGATAGTTTCATTTTTCCAAGGTGATTGTATTTGCACGTGTGTCTGCAGTGAAGCTTAAATCCTTAAAAACACGCCAAGCTTCAGCCTCCTGTGGTAATATAGCATTAGAAACAGCCTCGCTGATTATTGTACTATTTTTAGCCTCATTTCCTAAACTATGTGGCTGATGTGATTGGGCTGTGTGTGCCTACTCCTCCCCTTCCTTTTCTCCTTGACTTTGGTATCCATTGGCCAACTCCAAGTAATTTTTCACGGGAACAGAGGTCTCGGTGATATTAAGCCCCTCCTGTACATTTAGTGAAGTTGAATGATTGGGAAAATAGGTGATGAGGAAGGAAGACTCAAACCACAGCCCTCAATTATAAATGTGAGCAACCTGGTCTGGTGGAAGTTCTCCCCCCCTATGGTGGGGGAGTTTGGGACTGCATGATCTCTGATGTTCCTTCCAACCCAAACCATTCTAGGATTCTAAGCTATTATAGAATCCTAGAATATGCTGAGTTGGAAGGGACCCACAAGGATCATCAAGTCCAACTCCTGGCCCTGCGCAGGGCAGCCCCAACAGTCCCACCATGTGCTTCACCACTAGACCCTTCACCATTGTCACAGCCCTGCTTCAGACATTTTCTCATAGCTTTGTATTTTGGCTTGGTGGGTTCTGTATTGCCTGAAGTCTTGAGGAGCAAAGGCACTCCAAAGGGGAAGGCTCCAGCTGCCATGGGAGCTGTAGGGTTGCTGCAGTGGCAGTTTCTCCAGGCTTTTTGCAGATGGTCAGGACGGATGGTCACAATAAACCCTGATGGTCTTCTGACTCAGTGGTGCCTCTCAGACCTGCATGCCTAAGCTCATTATCACCCCCAGCAACCTTTCTCCTTAAATTACATCTTCCACCAGAGAAACTCAAAATATTATTATCTCAGTAACCACTACAAAAATGAACTGTAATTTTTAAAGGCTCTTCATGCGAAAGAGAAAGGGACTTTTTTTTGAACTCGACGTGTTGTGTTGTCATGCCAGTGTCACAAACCTGCTGCTCAATGAGATGCATCCCCACCCAGCCCTTGCCTTTGCCCAGGCTGCTCCCTCAAGGCCCCTCATGTGTGGTGATTCACCAGCAGCGGCTGGAGCTCCAGGCTGAGATAGATTGCGATGGAAATAAAAGGAGCGACTTTTACGGGGTTTTACTGCCAGCTGGGGAAGTACAATACTGCATAAATAAAATTCATTGTGGTTATGACAGCTCTGTGGTCCCTGGAAGATAAATAATACTTTGCACTTATGCAGGGCCTTTCATCCAGGAACCTCAGAGCTCTTTGCGAGCATTAACAAAGCCTCATCATGCCCATAGTTGGATGGCAAACACAGCATCCCCCTTATCAGATGAACGTAGCACGTCAGAGTCGGTACCTTCAGTGGAAAGAGGACACTGGAAAGACAGCAGCTGGAGTTACACACAGCTCTTCCACTGCCTTGGCTTAGAATCAGAATCCTAGAATGATCTGTATTGGACGGGTCCTTAAAGACCATCTCATTCCAACCCCTCTGCCATGGGCAGGGACACCTTCCACTAGACCAGGTTATTCAGAGCCCCCTCTAGCATTGCCTTGAACACTTCCAGGGATAGGGAGTCCACAGCCACTCTGGGCAACCTGTGCCAGGGCCTCACCACCCTTATAGTAAAGAATATCTTCCTAATTCCTGGTAAAGAATTTCTTCCTATTAGCTAATCCAAATCTGTCTTCCTTCAGCCTGGGCTTGGGCACATCGCTTAACATCCTTGTCATCTCAGTTTTTTCCAGTAAGGTGGATGCCTCCTGTCCTTTCCCACAGGGTTGACTCGTTCATGGTGGGCAGGCTCGGGAGGGTGCTCGTGTCATGGTTGTTCCCTTCCTAATGGCACAAGAGCACAGACCTGCCAGCTGTGGCTCCTCTGGGCTTCAAACCCAAAAGGATACTGAGACACACGTTTTTACAGCTGGGTTTTGGATAAATATGCAAAGGAAACATCCCAGGAAAAGTGGGTGGCTTGGGTGGACCAGAGTTGTGTGTGAAGTAGGTGAATTCCCTGTCAGTGGTGTCTACTTGGATTTGTACGTACATGATCCAGTTATTTGCCCCATGTGGTTTCTCCCATACAGAAACTGCAGATGACTTCGTTCACTGCTCCTTGAGGGCCCTGAGAGGGTGCAACAAGTCTGGGTTTTCCAGACCTTGCTTTTGTATGGCCTGGGATGTTGCAAGGATGTTTGGATGGGAACCGTTCCTTTTACCATGCTCACAGCTGGGTGCACAGCTCTGTCCAGCTCTGACCACTTCCATGTCAGTGCCTCCTGTGTCTTGGAGCTGATTGCTGCTTTCCCTTCTGTTTTACAGGGATACCATCCATTGCCTCATGAAGCTGAAATCGCACACACCAAAAAGCTGTTCAGAAGGAGGAGAAACGACCGGAGGTAGGTGAAACCTCTTTAATGTTTTTTTAAGTCTTTTCTTCTTCATGCGCCTTCCTGCACTGTCTCGTGGACTGTCTTGGGACTGGGTTGCTGTTGAGCAGCTGTCAGCACTGGATTAATATATAAACCCTTATTTGAGCACTGGCATCCTGAAGACACAGTCTGTCCATCCTTCTGATTTGTCTTTTAAATCTGGAATATGTCCTGTGTTGCTCCAGGAGTATCTTAAGGACCTTCTCTTCCCCCTTGTAGTTATTCCAACACAGCCAGATCTCCCCACTTGCAATAGGCATCTGGCAAGCTATTATCTGGCAAAGCTTGAGTCCTTGGGCTTTGCTTCCTCTTTTTTCTATTGAAAAGCAAAATTTGCTGAGTTTCAGGGTTGCCTGAAAAGTGGGTATGGTTTTAAGAGGGGGTTGCGGTGAACCTCAGTTGTCTGTCTGTGGGAAGGAGGGGATGTTCTAAACAGGCAGCTGAATTCCTGTGGCACTGGTAATTTCAATCCATGGAGTTAATTTAATTAGATATTTAATTATGTAAAATGCATATTTAATTATTTAAGGGCATCTAGAGTCCTTGATAGGAATCGTGACTATGGTTAAATGTGAAAATAATAATCAAGGAACAAGGGAGGTGGTTACTACCTGCAACTTAATTTCTGCTGACTTTTTCTGCTGTGGCTGAGACAACACGTCCAGGGTAATAAAGCATTGCTAAAACCGTGAGTTTGCAAGGCGATTCAACAGGAGGAGAAGTGGCCAATGTTTCCTCCGAGAATGAGCTTCAATCCGTGCCTGAGGTGTCACAGGGAGGGATTTTCAGTGAAGTCCTGAAGATACCTAATAGCAGTTGGAGTGTGTCCTCAGGTTGCCCTATTGCATCTCAGAGCAGCCACGGTGCAGTTAACTCTATGCATGGTTTGGTTTTCCAAAATTTTACCAAGTGACCAAAAAAAACCCAGCTGAATAGAGTTTTCTTAGGCATACTAGAAACATTCTTCTGTGGGGCAGGGCGGTTCACGGGCAGGAAACTGTGTGTCCTCTTCTCCTTGGGGCTCCCTCCTTTTCTCTTGTACACAATTTAAAAGACAATTCCATTTTGTGATTTGGGGGAGGTGGAGGGAAGGCCTCATTTCGTCTGGGTTGCAGCCCTGTGACCACCAAAACATGGTTAAAATCAAGCTGAGGTCTGCTGTGTTACGAGAGTGGGTTTGCTTGCCAAGAGTGGGTTTACTTGAAGCACTGGGCTGGGTTCCCTGAAAATCCCAGTGGAGGCTGGAGCATCCTGCCATCCAAAGAGTGCATGATGCTTTGGGAGAGGAGACCTTCAGAGCCACGTGGTCTCCTGCCTGAAGTCCCACGGCCAAAGCTGCAGCGAACCACAGAACTGCGTGTTGGTTCTTCCCTCCCGTCCGAAAAACCAGCCGCTTGTAGGGGTGACTCCAGGTGTGCACTTCTGTTCCTCTTTCTTTCTGGTCCCTTCAGGTAAAAACCATCAGCAGACAAAAGCATTCAGCCCCCCCGGGGCGCCCCTGCCTCTTGCACAGATGGCAATGAGGGATAGCAAAAGAAACTGCCTTGGGCTGGGGTTGGAAGATGACGGGGTGAGATACAGCCCAGATCAGGTAGCGCTGGGATGATATCCCGGGATGGGAGGAAAAAGGTCTTAAAACCCAACTAATCCAGCATCATTCTGGAGGAGACACGGGGTCATTTCAGCCCTCAGCAGCCAAAAATGAAACAAAATGGAAAGAACATGCAGTAATCAATGCTTAGACAGAAAAACGTATTTATTTTAATTCCAAAAAGTGAGAAGCCTGTGAAGAGGAAACTGGAGTGAAAAAGCAGTCTTTTAAATAAGGCACAGTCGAGGTGTCAGCCCCCAGTTTGACCCCTGCTCAGTGCACAGGTCCAGCTGGCCTCACCTGGCTGTAGATGGCCTTCAAGTTGGCTGGATCTTCATACGGGACAGCTATTGTAAAAAAGCTGATAAAGCACATTAGTACCCAGAAATCTGCCTGTTTTTTTCCAGCAGGTCTTACAAATTATACCAATTCCCTCCCAGAGCGTGTGAGGCCTTCCCTCTCCTCTCTGACAGTGACATTCAGAAGGGGACACATCTTGGACCAGTGAAGCACCTTTTGTTCCTCGTGCTGATGTCCGGCCCTGCTATAAATAGCCCCTGTCCCTGCTTCCCTCGCGTCACCTTTCCTCGGGAAATGCTGTCACTGCGCTGTGGAGGAGCACAGCTCACCTACCCTGAGGTCTCTGTCGTGCACCTTTCCCTCCCCTGCGGGGAAGCAACCCCGTGGGCACGCAGCCATAGCTCACTCCTTGCGTGTGTGAGGCTTTTACCTTCCACAAGTCTTTTTTTTTTCCCGGAGAAGCTGTGGATGCCGCATCCCTGGAAGGGTTCCAGGTCAGGTTGGATGGAGCCCCCTGAGCAACCTGGTCTGGTGGAAGGTGTCCCTGCTTATGGCAGGGAGTGGAACTGGATGGTTTTAAAAGGTCCCTTCCAGCCCAAACCAAACTGGGATTCAATTTTTCCATGGATGCCTGCCTCAGTTGTTGCGTAAGAGTGGGATGAAGAGGGAATTAGGTGTTATTTAAAAAACCTGGATGCATTTTCCATGAGAGCAATCAGCATCAGAGCACCATCTGATGGAGGGTTTGGTTGCACAGGGTTTTGTAAAAGCTTACAGGAGGTGGTGAGGTCCTTACTGCAAAGAGCTTATAGTCAGGGCAGGAGATCAGGGAGAGGTGCTGCCCTCCCCACCTCTCCTGGCAGAAATCCCACACCTGGTGCGTTCTCTGTTGGCTTAGAGTCATAAGGTGTGACTGCCATCTCCTGATAAGGGTGATGGAGGGCATCACCACTTGCTGGGATCATGGAAGGAGAGCAGCAGGGGCATACATGTCCCAAGGCCACTTGGTTTGACCTCCCCTAGGCAACCACCTCTAGGGAAGGTGAGAGTTTTCCTGGATGGTGGTAGGACCTCTCCTGCAAGAAAAAAAAAGTAATCTGGGATATGGGGCACAATAGACCCATTTCTCAGGTCCTCTCCTCTGACCTTTCCCAGCCCAACGCCTCCCCTGTTAGCAGAGCACAAGCTGTGCTGGGATGTGGTCTCCTTGGGCCACTTAGGGCTTAGCTTGGCTCCTCTTTTCTCAAAAAGTTCCCAAAACCACTATTTCTTAATTATCTGTTGAAGCATTGCAAGACAACTTTGTGTTGCACAGGGTTCCTCCAGTTCCTGTGACATCCCGGTATGATGTGTTTTGGAATGGAGGGTCCAGTTGGGTGTGTCCTTTGTCCTGGAAATGAACAAACAGATAAAAAACATTGCCCAATTTATGTAGGATTTACATGGAATACATGGAGTTGCAACAGGTTAAGATGGGAGTTTGTACCCACGTCCTGGTCTTCTAATTAAAGGTAGTGAAATGGTCCTGAGAAAGGGGGACAGTTTTCCTGAGGACCAGGAAAAGGTTGCTAGGGAAGTCCTAAAAAGTTTGTGCCATCATAATCAATCTTGTGGGACCCAAAAGTCAAATCAGACTGAATACCTTGTGAAAAGAAGTTCCTCAGCAGTGCATGCATACTCTCTGCTACCTCACAGGGCTCTTGGTGGTTCTTGTCTATGGACAAGGATAGGAGAGGATGGCAGAGGGAAGCACAGACCCATGCCTTGGAGACGATGGAGTAAAAACCTAAGAGTTAATCAATCCCCTCTCTGCAAGGGGTATCTGAGTTCCTCTTTTCAGTAGAAAAAGTGGGAATCCTTTGTGCTTCTGCTGTGCAGCTGGTATGTCTGCAGGCTTTGGGGTGATCAGAGCCAATGAGGGGCTGCTCTGCCTGTCCCAGCCAGGCAGGTCATTTTGGGGACCATGACCACCTCAGGTAAAGGGCTGTGACTTGAAGTCACCCTTAACTGTGACTGAGTTTCATGTCATCTCCTCCTTCTCCTGTTGGATGGGATTTTTAGAGGGGTGTTTCTTCACCTGGGAAATCCATCCTTCGTAAAGCCCTTGCATGGGGATCTGAAGTCTGCGTAGGTCCTCCTGGCTCATGCGTGGGGAGAAAGGTTGGGAGCGAAGAGGCTCATCCCATCTCCCTTCAGTGTGTGCCAGATACTTACAGCCTTCAACAACAGGATTACAGAAATGTCCCCCAATTTCCTCTTGCATTGACTGAATTTATTTACTTCCTACTGTCAACTTGGCCTTACACTTAAACGATCAGGAAAAAACAGTCTGCATTACTATTTTTTTTGTGTGTGTTGCTTTCTGGACTTAATTAGATTCAGAGCTGAGGGGAGGCAGAAATATCCTCCTTCCCTGGAGAGCCCCGGGTGGCAGTCGGGGACGGTTTCCTCTTCCTGGAGCGGGAGGGTTGTGTAAGCACCGCTGACCCTCCTGCTCACGCCCACGCCAAAAACTGGGTTATCTGGGGTGAGCACATGGGGTGGGCATCCCTGCCCTGGCTGCCCAGCCAGAGTCTGAGCTGCTGAGAAACCTCCTGGGGCTCATCCCAGCCGAGCCATGTGGCCCTGGCCTGGGTCTTGCACAGAGGTGAGCGTGGTTCTGCACAGAGACAGCCCAAAGGACGGTCATGGCGGGCTCGGGGCCAGGCAGGGAACGTCCCATATCCGTTGGCGGCTCCACTGAGGAGCGTAGGCAAGCTGTGATATATTTCTTTTCCCATTATATTTAATTCTACAGACCCTCAGGGACACTCAACCACCTACAGTGATTAGTTCGACTGATTAAGCTGCTTTTCCTCTTGTGGCAAAGTCCTTTTGTGAAGGGTTTTCAATAGCCACGCTGCTCGGGACATTGTTCCTGTACAATTTCCTTTCAAAACACCATAAAGGGCACTCTACCACTTCACCCTGTTGTAAAACATCACAGGAGTCGGCTTGGCTCAGCTTGCTCCTTCGAGGGCAAGATCTCCTCATTCAGGGAGAAGATACAGGGTCAGGTGGGAGCTGCAGCACCGCATAATGCTGGAGGGAAGTGGAGCCATGAGAAAGGGGGATTTAGGATGAAATGAGATGGACAGCAAAAGTTTGCTGCTTTTTTTTTTTTTTTTCCTTTATATTTGTTAATATGAGGATCCAGAGTCACCCGGGGAAGTTAAGGGTAAATAAACTTGAAGGCTCAGAGAAGGAAATGCTGCTTCACACACATGGGCTGGTTCAGGCAGAGGCTGAGGATGCTCTTGAGATACCCAGGGGTGAAAGGTGCAGGGGGAGAAGGGCTGTTTCTGCTAAAGAAACACGCTGCTGTGAGCAGCAAGCGGATAAAACTGGCCATTTAATTGAGACTGGAAGTCAGAGGAAGGTCTGCCTTGATTGCCACCAAGGGAGAAACAGATGTAGGGAACTGAAGGGAGTTGCAGTGACACAAAGTCCCTTCCTCCCTGTGTTTGTAGTCGCTCACATGCCCTCTCATGAGGCCATTGTGTAGGTCTCTGTGAAGACCTGGTGTCATTTAGATCTGATTAGTCAATCAGCTGCTCTTTGATTGAGGTGATGGTGGAGCAGGGCAGAGATGGCATCAGGAGGGGTCAGAGCAGGAGCCCTTCTGACCCGCAGAGCCACGCTGGCCAGACGTGCTGGCATCGCCCTGCCCCGCTGCCCTTCCTTCCAGGCGTCGAGGAGAGGGCTCTGCCAGGGGTCACAGCACTGGGGCTGCACTCCTGGGAGGAGGTTGCTCAGAACAAAGCCTGCAACAGGCTCCCCACTGAAGGAGCAGTCCTCAAATAATAAAAAGCCGCCTCCTGGCACCCCGTGGGCAAGCGGCTGGTGGAGCTGCTGGGCAGCTCTGCAGCTTCTCGCCAAGAGGGAACCCTTGGAGGTGAGGTCTGGAGGTTCTTTGGCTCCACCAGCACCTTCTGCTGCCTTGGTGCTGTGGCTCGGTGAACAGGACACAGCATGGCAAGGGGTAATGGCTTTAAGCTGACAGAGGGCAGGTTTAAATTAGGTATTAGGAAGAAAGTCCTAGCTGTGAGGGTGGGGAGGCCCTGGCACAGGTTGCCCAGAGAAGCTGTGGCTGCCCTTGGATCCCTGGAAGTGTCCAAGGCCTGGTTGGATGGGGCTTGGAGCAACCTGGGATAGTGGAAGGTGTCCCTGCCCATGGCAGGGAGGTTGGAACGAGCAGTCCAAGGGAAACACCAGTAGCAGTGGGGTGGAGCAGTTGGTATTTATCATCTGTGTTTTGCCTGTCACTCGTGTCTCAAGCTGTGGCGGGGTGAGTAGAGGTTTTCCACCCAGCTGCTCTTGTTTCTGCCATTGTGAGCAGCACCAAGGCCTTACAGGCTTGAGGG
The DNA here is from genome assembly GCF_003031625.1 of Empidonax traillii. Lineage (NCBI taxonomy): Eukaryota > Metazoa > Chordata > Aves > Passeriformes > Tyrannidae > Empidonax > Empidonax traillii. Next base: position 336,616 of record NW_020955712.1, read on the forward strand.
TGTCAGTGAAAATATGCCCAGCCATGAGTCACCCCTGAAGGCAGATGGTGCAGCTCCGATCCTGCTGGCAAAACACACTGTGGAAGGCGGTGACGTACTTCCAGCTCCCTTCCTGATGCTAGAAACACCTAAAAGGATTTTACATTTTATATAATGCAGGGAAAACATACTTCTGTAAATATCAGAGACCTCTGTGGCTCAACACTCATGTAAAGAGAGACATGAACTTTTGTGAGTTCAACATGACATGCTCCACATGAGCAGGACTTGAGGATGTGCGTGTCTGTTACCATTCTCCATATCCGCTCGGCCTTCCTTGTGTGCCCAGCTAAAGACAGGGTGCAGAAGGGTTAAAAGATACTCATCTAAGCAAATTTAATCCTTTCCTTTCATTGTTCCTTTTTTTTTAATGCCAGGAGGCAGTGGCAGGAGCGAGCCGGGTGCCTTTCCCAGCTGCAGGGTTGCCACCTCTCTATTGAGAGTGGCTTTGTCATTGCATAAAAACTCTACAGCACAAGACTTTTTATTCCCTATTTTTTCACAGTCTGGGTGACCTCAGTGACCCCTGTCCTGCAGACTAAATTTAACCTGAATTGCCAAGCTGCCAGTAGACTTTATGGCATCAGGAGGCTTTTGCAGGTTGTTTTTCTCCGTCTCTGCAGCTGATTGAAAGACTTTATGTACCACCGGCAAAACATGTTACTGTTATGAAACCTAATAGAAATGTA
>NW_020955712.1:337463-356226 GCF_003031625.1 Empidonax traillii
AAAAAAAAAAAAAAAAAAAAAAAAAAAAAAAAAAAAAAAAAAAAAAAAAACACAGGAGAACTTCAGCGTTCCCTTGTGGAGGGATACCTGATTTCATCAGAACTATGTATTTTTAGGTAACTTGTTCCTGTGTGGCACCGGGGGCTGGCCTGGAGGTCAGTGAGTTGTAGCTGCCAACAGCTCTTCACAAGTGTCCAAGGCCAGGTTGGATGGGCCTCAGAGCAACCTGGTCTAGTGGAAGGTGACCCTGCCCGTAGCAGGGGTCTTGGAACAAGGTGATCTTGAAGGTCCCTTCCAACCCAAAACATTATGGAATTCTGTGAATTTTGTGAGCAATATGGAATGGGGAACAGGAGCTCATATTGCCTGTACAAGTAGAGAAGCTTAGGAGAGTAACCTGCTCTTAAGTCATAGGCTTTGGGGAAGAACATGGGAGATCTCATTTCAGCTCTCACCTTTATCAGGGGCTGCTGGACTTCACCTTCCTTGATCCCATTTGCTATATCAGGTGCCCTAGCACATCCTGAAATCCATGCAGGGAGCTGGCAAACACCAGGCCTTATGAAACCAGCACCAGAATGGGCTGGAAGTGGAATGGGATGCTATAATGCATCTCCAGTGTCACTACCATCTGGATCCCACCACATGGGTCCATAGCTATGTTGACCACGTATGAACTGGAGGCCAAAGTTCCTGTTATGCTCAGAGGGGATGTGTTCAGTGAAGTTTGGAGGATGCTTCACCCCCACATTAGTCCGGCCATCTTATAGAGAACAGATTTCCTTGCTTTATTTTGCCTTCCCATGTTGACCAGAACCAAGGAAGTCTGAAAAACAAAGAGCCGTGGGAGGAGTTGAGCCAAAACACCTCACACTGGAGGAAGCGTCGGGACAGGGATTTGTTTCTGGGCTCCCTTCAGCAGGAATGAAAACTTCATACTGAGGATTCTGATCTCAGCTGACACTGAGACTTTCATTACAGGGACATGGAGTGACAGGACAAGGGGGAATGGCTTCACACTGACAGAGGGCAGGGTTAGATTAGATATTAGAAATTCTTGGCTATGAGGGTGGTGAGACCCTGGTAGGTTGCCCAGAGAGGTTGTGAACTGTATCTTGGCCCAGAGAGGTTGTGGACTCCCCATCCCTGGAATTGTTCGAGGCCTGTTTGGATGGGGCTTGGAGCAACCTGGTCTAGTGGAAGGTATTCCTGCCTTTGGTAAGAGGTAGAACCAAGTGGTATTTAAAGATCCCTTCCAGCCCAAGTCATTCTGTCATTCTGCAATTCTGTGATCCCATTCTCTCCTGTCTCCTGGAAAGGAAAACCCTTCTCAGCCAAGGAAAGCAAGAGTGTCCACCAAGACATTTTCATGCTTGCAGAGAGTACTGTCTTGGCCCTTCTTGAGAAGCTTTAGGGCAGCAATCTCCACTTACTGCTATGCCGTTCTTGTACCTGCAGAAAATGTGCTTGTGTTTGTACCTGGGAGACGCAGACGTGGCTGATGAGATCCCTCACCCCTGGTTAGCTGAACCCCTTGCTGAGGCTGCCAGAACAAGCCCCTCTTACTGTCACCTGGGGAGGCTGACCCCAGCAAGGTCTACCAGCCAAGCTGACTTGGTGCTGCTGGTGAAGAGGAGCTGACAGCAGTCGCTGGTGTTTCAGCAGCCTGGGTGAGGTGTGCAGTGGCCTCTTTATGCCCTTGTTTTTTTCATAAACAGCTGTCAACAGAACTGTTGTCATCACAGGTGGGAGGGTTTATCCCTGAGCCCCTTAAAGGCTACTGATATTTCCATTTCAGTTAACAGTTTGCACCTTCTAAGAGGTTTCTTCCAGAAGAGAGCTGGTGGGTGGATGTCCAGCTGATGCATCTGATACATCCTAAGGCAGGAACTGGCTGAACTGGAAGGGTCTGAGGAGATGGTGGTATCAGGAGGTGTGTGGGTGCAATGCTTTTGGCCCTTCCATTTCCAAGAGAACATGAACTGACTAAACCCTTGGGATTTAGTGGGATTTTGGGAAGCTGGTTGATGAGCTGTACTCAGTTCTGCCTAAGCTGTGTTTTGGATGTCTATGTGCAGAAATATAAATGCCTTGATGTGTCGTGGGGATATGAAATCATGAGAGGATCAGGAGTGGACCCTAAAGCACTGTGGCTTTTAATCCTATATGTGAATTTCTTTCTAGGTTATTCTAGTGTATTTAAGGGACGCTATTAGTTTATTTTATGTGAAAATCTTCTCATCTGCGTTCACTATTATCTGAGTTCTCAGGCATCACCTTCTTGTCCACTGCTTCATGTCTTATCCAAAAAAAAAGGGTTTACCTCTTATTTACCTTCCTTAATATTCTACTACGTGATTAAAGATACCCATATACACACATGTGAAACCAGGATATGCACACACACATAACCAATCTGTCCCAGCATTTTGTCTCACAAAGTGTTTTCTCAGGGGGACTTTACAAAAGGAAATCTCCCCACTTCTTCCCCCAAACATCTCATGGGCAAGTCAAGAGGTTGGGGTCGCCCTCTTCAGGACCGGGTAGTTTTTGTGCCGGAAGGGGCGTTGATGGAATCCCAGCCATCACTCAGGAGCGTGCCGTGCAAGGCGTTTATTTGAAAACTCTCTGCAAGGAGCTGACAGCCCATATTCATGCGATTTTCATGCTGCCTCGGAGGGGGCTGCGCTGTTTCCAGAGCCACTCCCTTGCTGATCTATTCGTGGCCAGCGCTAGGGCTCGCTCCTTTCGCAAATAAAAATAGTCGCAGGAACGACCCTCACCCTGGGCTCGAAGATTGCGAGTTATTTTGGGTGAAGGCGAAGGTGAACGTGTTTTACGGCTGGCGTGAGCATGTCGGTTTTGAGGCTGTGAAATTTTGGAAGAGCCTTAGAAACCCGTTCCCAGAGGTCAACAGGACAAAGCTCTCCTGCTGAGCGAGTGAATAGAAATGAGTTCATAATTACAGAGTATAGTAGCAACACGTTTGCTTTCTCGCCGTTTTAATTGAGGTTTTTCAGAAAGGAAGAGAACTTAAAACAATACAGAAATGTCTTTTGTTCTTTCAGGGCCATTTACTGAGGGCTTTGCAGTGAGAGGAGAGGATGTTTATTGAAGAAACCAACAATATTAAGACGTTATTTTAGGGCCAAAGGGCCATTCCTAGCTGGAACAAAACGAAATGTTTGACATGGACTGGGTACTCACTGACAATTAACATTGAGCTAAATGGCTTGCAGTGTATTTTACTGAACTTCTGTTGGAACAGAGGAAAGAGAGGGGAAGGGAAGGAATCGAAGAAGTTGAAACAGCCCTTTCCTTCTCAGTAGGATTTCCAAATCAAATTAATTAGATTTAACAGCCCATGGTTCTGAGCCCTTGAAGCAGCATCTGGAAGTCAGGGGTTTATCCTCCTCCTTATGCTCCTGTCTTGTCCATGCCCTCCTGGAGGCTGATGGGGGTTTACTGGAGCCACCACAGGGACTGTCTTTGTGGTTGCAGAGGGAACACCCCAAACTCAGTGGGGATGTCACAGCCACCCATGCTGAGCAGGTTGCAGAGGAGTTGAACCAGCTTAGTGGTCGCTGTGAAAATCTGCCTCTTCTCCTGAGCAGACTCAGGACCAATAATATTTTTCTTTTTAAGGTCAGAAGTAAGTCTGGTGGTATACTTGTATGCTTGCAATGATGATCATTAATACTAGCATCTAGATAAATCATAGTGTTTAGAGTATAATGATCCAAAAAACTCTTCTAGGCAGCTGAAAGCACCTAAGCAAAGATGATAAAATAATAGTTGCGGTTCTGCTTAAGATTCAGAAACTGGTATTGAAGGAGAGGTCATGTTTTCAGGAACAACTGCACTAAAGGTGCATCTCAGAAAGGAATCATAGAATGATTTGGGTTGGAAGGGACCTGGAAGATCATCTCATTACAACCCCCTGCCATGGGAAGGGATACCTCCCACTAGACCAGGTTGATCCAAGCCCCATCCAACCTGACCTTGGATACTTCCAGGGATGAGGCAGCCACAGATTCTCCGGGCAAGCTGTGGCGGGGCCTCACCACCCTCACAGCCAAGAATTTCTCCCTAATACCTAATCTAAATATGTCCTCCTGTGGTTTAAAACCATTCCCCACTGTCCCAATCACAGAATATCTCAAAATGGAAGGGTCCCCTAAGGATCAAGTCCAGCTCCCTGCTCCTCGCGGGACTACCTAAAACTGAACCACGTGACTAAGAAAGCTGTGCCAGGTGAAGCTGAGCATCCTCGAGAGCGAGGTGAAGATCTCCTTGTTGGAATGACGGTCCTTTACAGCGTGTCTCCTCATGGATTAGGTGTTCACAGTCACGAAAGCCACAGCAGCTGGTACTTGCTGCACCTGAGCAGAGCCGGCGGTCTCAGGGCTGCGCCGAGGGGTTGAGAGACAGATCATCATTTCGGTTTGATTGTCTGCAGCATCGCTGGGAGTCATTACACCACGTTAATTCTCCGGGCTGCAGGTCTCTGGAGGACAATACCATCTCAGCAGTTTTGCTCCCAGAAGGACTCAGTTGGGTGAATGAATTATGGAGCTGGGCGGCTCTAATGGCCCCCGCCTGTGCCACCGGCCATGCACACCGTCCTTCTGCCCCACTGGGAGATAACCTGACTTGCCTTGAGGTTGCCTAAGGTTGCAGAGGGGCAGGAGTCTTTAATCAGCACTCTGGGTGTGCTGGGGCTGCTCGGGAGGTCCATGAGAACAAGAGGAGAGGCGTGACGCCTTCCTCGAGACCAGGTGACGCCAGGAGAAGTGTGAGAAGAACAGGGTATGCGTGCAGTGCTGCTTCCCAGAAGTGCTCTCCCCTTCTTAATGATTGGACTCAGTGATCCTAACGTTTCTTTCCCCTTTAAGTCCTGAAACACTGCAATAAGGTCTCTACAGAGCCTTCCCGAGGCTGAAGAACCCCAGGTCTTTCCTCACAGGAGCGGTGCTTCAGCTCTCTGAGCAATTTCTTATTTGGTCCTCCACCCAGGTTTGTCATCTTTATAAAATCTGACCTTTGTTAAACTTGACCTTTGACATCTTTATAAAATCACAGAATTACAGAATGGTTTGTGTTGAAAGGGACCCTAATGCTCTCAGTTCCTTCCACCCCCTGCCATGGGCAGGAACACCTTCTACTATCCCAGGTTGCTCCAAGCCCCATCCAACCAGGCCTTGGACATTCCCAGGGATGAGGCAGCCACAGCTTCTCTGGGCAACCTGTGCTAGGGCCTTACCACACTCACAGGAAGAATTTCTTGCTGACTTTTAATCTAAATCTCTCCTTTTTAAGTTTAGAACCATTTCCCCTTGTCCTATCACTATCTGCCTGTGTAAAAATCACTTTCTCTCTTTTTTCACAAGCCCTCTCTGGAAGGAAAAGCTGGAATGCTGCAGTAGGGTATCTCTGAATCACTTGGGTGTAGGGTGGGCCAGAGGGAAGAAGTGCAAGAGCTGTCCCCAGGGCAAACAGCCAGAGATGAACAGTAGAACGCCAGAGCAGTATTTTATCCACCTCAATGTGCTTTTTGGCAGAGGACTGCTCTCAGCATCTCCCCTTTGCCTGCGAGGAAACCGAGGCAGGAGGGAGGAAAGGGGGCTGTGTTTGGACATTCCCCCTCTGCAAGACCTTGCAGTGAACCTTGTGGCCACCAGATATGTGTGAAACCCCGACACCCACGAGGCTGCCCCCTCAGGGCTGCTCTCTCAGCGTCACACAGTGCAAAACACAGCTTGGCTACGTGATGCTATTTCAGCCGGCCAGAATTGAGGGAAGGAAATATAGCGGCAGGTTCCTCTGCACTAGGAAACCGATCTGTTATTGAAATGGCTTTCTCTTTGGTGGAGTGTTTCCGGCGGGGCTCCTCAGCGCTGGAAATGGGTTTGTCCATCCACACCTTGTTTTCCAGCACAGCTCCGTGGAGGTGTTGTTGGGAGTTGATCGCTGGAGCGAATATAAAGTGAAATAATAACATTTCCTTCTCACACTGTCGGTCCTCAAATGTAAATGTGCCGTTGCTGGTGATGCCTTGGAATGAGCACCCAGGGCTTCCCGCTGCCAAATTGCTCCCCAAAGTGCCTGGCAACTGAACTCAGAGATAAGAGCAAGTACAGGTTGGTGCTTTTGATGGATATAGGAAGAAGGCTTTATGGCATCCTCTGTGTCACATGAAGTCTCTCCACGAGACCTGACCCCGCTGAGGAAGTCCAGCAGCACTTCGATGGTGAGGATGCAACCTTTGAGTGGTGATTTCCAGTTTTTGGCCATGACAAGTAGCCACCCTCTCAGCAAAAGACCATTTACCACCCACTCCTTCTCCCTCCAAGTTTAACTGGGGGACGTTGGCCCCAGAGACCTGGGAGGGAGCAACGTGCTGAAGCTCTGCAGGGCCTCCTGGCATGGTCAGTGTGTGAAGAAGTTGCCAGCTCAAGTTGTTTGGGCTCTTGTTGCAGAAACAATATTTCTGTCTGACCCCAGTTAGCAACTGATGTTTGCAAAATAAAGAAGTCAAGGCACTGGAAATACTTTCCATTCCGGCTCTTGTCTCAGCCCAAAATATTACTATTAAAAATATTGCATTTATTATATGCAGCTAATGTCTTTGCTGGCCCATAAATCACCCAGGGATTTTTCATCTCCATATTAAAAAAAAAAAAAAAAAAAAAAAGAAAAGCTAACTATGCTCTATTTTTGGGTATCTGTTAACTGTTTTGTTTCCATTTATTCTTGCTGAAGCCACAGCAGTCTGTCTCCAAGGGACCATCTGTGGGAAAGAGAATCCCTAGATTGATTTGGAAGGTGTCGGGGTCATTGACAGGCATGAAGGCGCTGAGTGTCTGCTCTTTCTCTGATAATGTCTTTATTTAGCGTGACAGCCTCCGGGGCACGAGTGGACAACAGGCTCCTTTCTTTCATTTAAACCAACATTGCTCCAGCCATTCCCAGCATTGTGCAGATGCTATGGATCATCCTAATTTCCTGATTAAAGCTGGGGGTGCTGGTCCCCAAGCAGCAAGGACCAGTGACACTGGAGCTGCAGAAGGTGACCCAGCTCTGTGCCTCCCCTTCAAGCAGTGTGTTCCCATGAAAACTAGTGAGTGGAAGCTTATCCAAGAGAAAGTAAATTCTGTGAGTGAATCAGACCCTGACACAGATCAGCAAACCCATGAGAGTGTCAGGGATAGCATAAGGGAGGAGGCAGGAGTGGGGTCAAGAGTACACAACTCCTCTTCTTGAATATGATTCTGTTCATTGCAAGGAGCTAAAAGACCTGTAAAAGGTCCCTTCCAACTGAAACCATCTATGATTCTGTGAACTCTTCTTCTGACAGTGGGACAGAGCATTTGGGAAACAGCTTTGGATTGTCACTGGGTTGCAGTAAATCGATTTCCAGATCAATCCTGGTTCCCAAAGCTCCACACTAAATGTTATAGCCTGCCACAGCATTTTTAAAGAATTGTATTCAATGTGTCTGACAAAGGCTTCTGAAACACCTAAGTCCAAAGCATCTCTGCAGCTTGGGTTGGTGTTTTACTGGACCCCTAGGTCGGAAGTAATTGCTTGTCGTTGACTTTGGGTCATCTCATATGTCTGGACAGCTGTTAGGAGATCCTGTCAAATCTTGCCTTAGCTCCTACGGGAAAGACATTTATTTCTTCACTAGAAAGCACTGGTATAAATAGGATATGGAAAAAAAAAAAAAAAACAAACTAGGATGTCTCCTTGCTGCAGGTCAGAGAGTCACAGAGGTCTAAAAGAGGACAGCTGAACACAAAAGGCAGCAGGTGGGGGCTCATGGTACTATTTAGGATGTGTCTTGAGGGGCAGGACCATGGAGGGATGGTGGTGGTCTGTGTCTGTGCATCTTGGCATGGGTTTGAAGTTTATATCTCTTGGAGGATTATCAGATCTCGGGATAACTGATCAGCCTGGGTGTATTTTTAAAGGAGGCAGCCTGGAGTCTGAAGTGTAAGCTCTTTTATTGCAAAGTAGTAAAAGATGAATCTATATTCATTCAAGTCACATTCTTACCAGTAGTCCAGGATCCATTTGTGTTTGGGAAATGCTGTATACTGTGGTTTTGTCTTAGTTTAAACTATTTCATCTGAACCGGATTCAGTTCCTTGTCGCTGTATTTTCCAATGGATTTCATGTAGTTTTTGCAGTCATGTTTACAGTACGCTAAGAATCCAACAACATTATTCCAAGTAATGTAGCTTTTGTACAGAACCATTTCCAAGCAATTTCTGTGTGAAATCATTCCAGTGATTTCTACACCAGTCTGGGCAGTCAGCCTTGAAGTCCAGGGGGTGCCTTCCTAGCTGGTTGCCCGCTCTGTGCAACAAGGGCTTCCATCTGGACATCCCTGATGATTTGTGGGAGATCCAGCAACGCATTAAAAGAGCTGGTTTGGAGCTATCTCGCATGCCATCTGTACTTGGGATGTCTTTCCCAAGCTGGTGTTGCGAAACAGCCACTTAAATTCCTCCTGAAGATTCATTTCCATGAAGCTTAGAAGAAAATAGCTGACTCAGGCAGCCTGTGCAGCCAAGCATTGCAGGGTGTGAGGGCTTTCCACTGGGCTTCAGCAGTGGGCACAAGTTTGCTCTTCAGCGCTTTTGAGTCTCTTGTGAGGGATGTTTTGCCACGTCCTTCCAGTCTGTCCAGCAGTGCTGTCTCTGCTCCTGCAGCACAGCCTGGACTGGGTGTTCGTGTGCTGGTCCTGTGAATGCCCCACCCCTCACTGTGGTGGGAGAAGTTCTTCATTTATCCATTTGTTTCAGAGTCAATGGGAATTTTGGATGTACAAGACAAAAACATACTAATAGAATGGTTTGGGTTTGAGTTTGGGTTTGGGTTTGGAAAGACCTTTAGAGCTCATCTAGTCCAACCCCCTTTCGTGGGCAGGGTCACCTTCCACTAGACCAGGGTTGCTCAGAGCCCTGTCCAGCCTGACTTTGAATGTTCCATGGGATGGGGTATCCACCACCTCCCCGAGCAACCCGTACCAGTGTTTTACAGCCCTCGTTGTAAAAATCAATGCTGTTGCTTTATAGTGACTCTAATTACGCTGTAAAGGCCAAACGAAATCATCTCTAACAAACAAAGGCAGACGTGATGTCCAGGCACAAGGGAGAGAGCTGCCAGCAGTGGTTGAACCCCAGGACCCGGGTGGTGACAAGAGTAAGTTGTGCCCATGTAGGCAGCTCACATGAAGGTTTCGTAATGCTTTTCCCAGCAGCCAGGGGCTGTGAGCCTCATCAAAAACATCTCTACCCCCATAGCATTGTTTCTGTTGGCTGTGCTTGTCTTCTGGTGTTCGTTGTATGTTTTCGAAGATGCACACATGTAAGACTTAAAGCATGCACTTCATCTCAGCTGTTCAAAGGTGGTTCTAAATCTTGATCACCACCATTTTGACAGGTGGATTTTCTACGCTTCCAAAATGCTGTGTCTGTCCAGACAGCGTGGGCTTGGTCTAGCATTTGGGGTGGCCTCTAGCCCAAGTGACAGAAAGGCATGAAAGAAGTGTGAATAATTTCATTTTTGTTCTCAGGAGTGGACATGACATCTTGTTCCCTTCTCATCTGAGAAAAATGCAAACAAAAATGAAACTGGAGCCAAGTGAAACCGGTTTGAGAGAGAAAGCCGAGGGGAGAACACACACAAATCCTGTGTTCTTCATCCTTGGAGCTGGTGGTTGTTGCTTTCTGTGGGGTTTTGAGGTTTTTGATTAAATTGTGTGGAACTGTCAAGCTTATTTGAGTGTTTCCCACTCTCAGCCACAGCAAGGATAGAAAATGGCCAGAGCTGGGCTGTGATGCACTGAAGCAACACTGAGTTGTTGTTATTATACACGTGAAGCATCAGAGCGCCTCTGATGGAGGTAGGCTTGGTGAAGAATACCTTTGGGGGAAGTCAGGCCTTTCTCCTTGTTTTATTAACAGCAGTATTCCCCAGAGCTCCAGGACCAGTTTTAGATGTTATAAAATTCCACCAGCTCCTCACTGAGATCCGTTAGGCCATCCAGTTTGGGCCACAACATCCCTTAGGTGCCCAAAGCCAGTGATGATGGGTCTTTCTGACCACAGCAGTACTGCCATGCCCAAACCTCTCCAGCAGCACCTGCCTGGGGGTGCCAGTGCAGTTATTTATGGAAATACATCACACAAAGTGAAGCAGCTGGTTTGGCTGGAATACACTTAGTTCAGAAAGGCTGGACCTGGAGAAATTGGTTTGTTCAGGGAATGTTTCAGAGGACTTTGCTTGTTCCTACCCTTTCCTGGGCAGCTAGCTGGTACAGGTGGGAAGAACCCACTTGCTAAATTGTGAATGTGACTCAGTGGTGACTCTAAGAGGTTTTGTTTCTTTAGTTTCCCTCCATCAATGGGAAGTTGTGGTGGCATTTTCAGAAGGGAGGTAGAGAGCGGTGGCCTGTCATCCCACAGATCCAACCCCACCAGTTCTCCATTTTCAGGTGCAGTTGCTGAGCTCCTTGGGGATGCTCTGCTACCCCAGCTTTGAGGGGTATCATTAATAAGTGGGATCTGGTGTCATGAGAGTGGAAGATCCCAGAAAGTCCATTTCTGCAGCCGATCCTGGAAGTGTTCAAGGCCAGGTTGGACGGAGTTTGTAGCAGCCTGCTCTAGGGTAAGGGGTGCCTGCCCATGGGAGGGGAATGGAACTGAATAATCTTTAAGGTCTCTTCCAAATCGAACTATTCTGTGACTCTGTGATCTTAATCTGTTCCTTATAACCGCAATTGCTAGTTAGTGTCAGACAAGTCAATAGCAAAGCTGATCATGAGACACTTACAACCCCCTTCTGTCAGGGAATTGCAGAGAGTCAGGAGGTCCCCCCGAACCTCTTTTTCTCCAGGTTGAACCCCCCCAGCTCCCGCAGACACTCCTCATCAGACCAGTGCTCTAATGTAACTCCTTAGCTCTCAGTGTTTGCAAGAATTGCCAAACCAAATCTCCTTGCAACCGCCAGGAGAATGTAACCCCGTGTTGTCCTCCAGCTCTCCACATGCCAGACAAATGGTGGGAGCTCTTGGAGGACTTTTCTTGCTCAGGGGGATACAGGCAGGGCTGACAGGACAGAGCAACTGTGTTTTAGACCACAGCTGTCCACGTGTCTGGAGTTATTTTCCCCAACCTTGTGCCTTCCAGCTCCTTTCCCTGGGAGCAAACGATGTACTAAAAACTTGCAGGAATCCTGTATTTCTGAGCACGTAGGCTGGTAATCACTGAGACAGCTGAAGCCTTAGATTTGTTTGCGTAGGCTTCTACAACAGAGCAGACATTTGTCAGACCTAAATTCTGTTGAAAGGTATCTTGTTTAGTTAATTAAATAAAAAAAATGGGTGGACAAACAATAGCAGAAGCAAAACCATCCTATTTCCAGCTTGGCAACCCGGAGTACTCAAAACGCCTTGGGTTTTTTTTCCAGTTTCTTTGTGTCTCCCAGTTTCTACAACAACTGATGGCCAAATCCCCCAATCCCACTGAAGTCAGGGGGAGTTCTGAACTGAATTGGAATTCGGCCTTTGAAGTGAAAATAGGTTAAATGGAGTCAAGAGATAAGAAACCTAGATTGTCTAGATACTTTTTCTCATAGCTGAAGTAGGGCCCCCCCCTGTAAGGCATGCACAGCTAAGGATGATCTGAGGACAAGGGAAGGATTTCCCAGTAACTGTGGCATTTTTCTGGGGTGAATTCTTGCTTTTCTTGGAGATGTTGCTGTGTGATTGAGGTGTCAGCAGTTCCTCCCTTCAGCATCTCGGACCTAAAAGCCTGGGTTGGGAAGCGCCTTTGTGCTCCTACCTGGTCTGGTTCCCTAAGCTTGGCACATCACTCCAAGGCACCATCTTGGGACAACACTTCAAGCTGCCATCTGTGTACCTGCATTCCTGCCCTTGGACAAGCACGAGGTTGTTTCCATCAGCAACCCACAGTGGGTGCATGGTGGAGTTCCCAGGTCCCCCTCTTTCCCCTTCCTGGGGCTCTGTATGTCCCCAGCTCCTTGGTCACACCTGAGAGCAGGGATGGGTCACCCCAAGCTCCCAGGCTTCGAGATGCTGTGCAGTCAAGAAACTATTAAGGTCTGGGCCCCGTTCTCCCTGCTTTGGCTCTTCTTCCCCACAGATCCTATTTCTTCTTGGCTTTTCTTCTTCACTGGGGTGTTGGGAAGATAAAAGCACAGAACAGTCTTTGCCTGAATGCTGGATGATCGTCTACACCCCTGCCTGCTGCCAAGTCACGGACATTGCTCCTTGTTTGCCGTCCTCCTTCCTCTTATTTCTTGCAGGTTTTTTTTTTTTTTTTTTCCCAGAGCTTGTTTAACTCTGATGTTTTCCATCCTGTGGTCAGTGACTGCAGAACTTTGGTCTGTGTTTGCTCTGCCCCTTGCCATGGGGGTATCACCTTTTATCTGTTCTGTACAGGGATGTAGATGCCTGTCCTCCCCAGTCCTATTGCAGCAGCCCCAAACTGAACAATCTTGCACATACCACACAGGCTTAACTGGTTTGTTTTTTTGTTTTTTTTTTAATCTTGAACTTTTTTTTCATCCAGAACCCTTAAATACAAAGGGTTTGGCTTATAATATCCTATGTCTTTAGGAAAAGAACTGTCCCTGCATGCATTTCTTGCAGGAATTTACAGCAGAGTTTTAGTTCCCAGCTCATTTTCCAGGCATTTTCCCCTACTTCTGTTGAAATTGAAGCCGTGTCTGTGTGCAACTTCTATAATTTCTATGCAATATTTACAAATTAAATACAGTAGCAGACTGTCTGGCTTATAACCCAAGACTTGAAGTGCAACCAAACAGTTAAACTCAGATGTTTTGAGAGACAAGCAAAACCCCAGAAAACAAAATTCTTGCACACTTAAACTTGTGAGGGCTTAGTATCAGATAAGGGTTTTAACTAACTTTTATTTTGACATTCCCTTTTAATAAGCGTTGCTCTTTACAGAGCGGTTTATGTGATTGCGTTACTGAGAGGAAACAAAGAAATGCCAGGAAAACTTGATGTGGAGGATCTGTACTCATAAAATGCTTGTAAGCTCCAGAAAACAGGAAAGCTTTTCCCATCTCTTTTTTTTTTTTTTTTTTTTTTTTTAAATTCCCTGCCATTCAGCTTTCAAAAAAAAAAAAAAAACACCTGAAAAACCACACACTGAATATCTCAGAAAACCGGATCTGGTGGTCTGAGACTAAACACAAATTCCTTCCAGTGCCATGAACAAGCCTCTTCGTCCTGTGTTTGCCAAACATGAGCCCTCGCTCTTTATGGTTAAAAGCCAGTTGGCCTCAGAAAATAGGTTTTAACTCCTGGGGATGCCAAGGAATACAGATTCCATGGGCAGATGGCTTTGGCAGGCGGGGTTGGAGGCTGTTGTGAGCCACTGACCATTGAAATGTATTTGTGAATGGCTGCTTCCTTCGTCCGAGCGCCCTGAGCTGAGCGGTGCCAGTGATGAAAATAAAGTTAATTGCTGTGGGACGGGTTTAAAATAAAAGCTGCTATTTATCCCAATGGAGGTGAGGGTTTGGGGTAAGGGCTGAGGCTGAGCAGGGGTTTTATGGCTACCAAACCAGTACAGATGCAGACTGCTGCGGTCACCGCAGCGCTCACAGTTGTTTTCCTGTTTCTGGGGACGATCCTGGGGACGTGTCCTGTGCCACCCTCAAACACTGCTCCCAGCAGCCTTGTAAGGAGCCAGGCATTAAGACATCCCACGTGCTCTCAGAGCCAAGACTGAGTGTTAAAAAAGCAGCAGGGAGCTGGGGGTGTGCCTAGGGTAACCCTGCACTGTCCTGGGTGAAGGCAGTCAGTGCCAGGACCATCTCCATCTTAGCTGCATCCTTGATGATGGCATTCCAGCTCTGCCTTCTCCACTGGGGACAGCCACGCTGCAGCCTGTTTGGAAATCTGAGATGTCTGAGGCTGCCAAAGCATTTCTTCCATTTGACTGTTGTTTTTTTGGAGATCTGCCATCTCGGCTACCGGTTACAGCCAGCACACAGGGGCTTGCTCACTCCTTCTGAGACATTGTAGTCTCTCGAGTAAACCGTTTTTTGGGCAGTTCCTCCTCTTTGTGGTTGTTGAACTTCCCTGTCATCCCTTTGGAGCTCTGTGCACGCAGCCCTCCATCTGGAGGTTGTGGTCCTGGCTCCCCGTGCTGCCAGAGCCAAGCATGGCCCTCAGCTTCTTCATCCATCCGTGTTCCCTGTCCCACTGTGGCAATGATGAAGGACATCCATAAAGTAAGGCCAAACAAAACCATTTGGTGTGGGCAAATGTTTATTTTTTCCCACCTAGAAATTCCTGGTACACTCAAAATGGTTCACTGCAAACCTGTGCAGCAGCGTGCCGTGTTGGCAGGCAAGAGGAGCAAGTGATGCTGTTGTATCCCAGGTGTATCAGGAGCTCCTTAAGACTTCAGAAAAAAATAACTCCTGGTATTTCTAAGCCTACCTGACTTCCTGCTGCTCAGCTGGGCTAGCCAGGTTTTCCCTGTTTAGTGTGGAAGTAACACAGAAAACACAGAAGCCTGGGGGAGTTTTTCCTGGGAAGCAAAGTCATGTTGTTTACCTTGAAATAGGACTGTTAGTGAAAGAGATTTAGAAGCAAGAGTTGGTAGGAGATAGTTAGATGCCAAGAATTTGGCTCCCTTTTTGTGGTCCCCTGCCAAGGGCCAGGCTGTCTGGTGGGACAGATGTGTTGTCCAAGCAGAAACATGGAGGAGTAGATGAACTTAAGACTTTCTTTGACCTTCCAGGCGACAGCAGAGACTTCCCAGTGGGAACAAGTCTCAGCAGCACACGGATCATCAGCAAGGTGGCACCAAACATAACAGGGACCACCAGAAGGTCTACCAAGGAGGCCAGGCCCCCCACTCCTCAGGCAGGACGGGCCACCACGGCTACAGCCAGAACCGGAGATGGCACCACAACCAGAAGCACTCGCCCAACGACAAAGAAACGCACAGAAACGCCAAAGAGACTGAGAATCTGAAAATCGAGGACACCTCGGCCTGCACGGTTCACAGCCCCGTGGAGGCGCCTCGAGGCCCCGAGGCTGTGGAGAAGCAGCCCCAGCCGTATCCCCCAGAGTCGGAGACCAAACGGAAGGACAGCGCTCACGAGCGCGTCGGGGAGAGGCCTAAGATCAACCTGCTTCAGTCTTCCAAAGACAGGCTGCGGAGGAGACTAAAAGAAAAGGTATTATTTTCTTGGGGGAACCTCGAGTTTCTGGGTTTTTTTTTAAGAGTCTGGCTGTTGGCCATTCTCCACACAAAGGGTGGGGTGGGCTCAAGGGACCTTTCCATCTATGCACCTGACTTATCTTAAGCTCCTGGTGTCAGCACTTCTCATGAGGTGTCTTTGTGCTTCCTCAGGAGGCTTTTTATTGACACGGTTAAGGCTCCAAGCTTGACTTTTTTGGTCGAGGTCACTGCCAGCTTGAGTTCTCCAAGGAGTGGGAACTCTCCCCCTATCCACGGGGGAAGGCTTCACCCTACCCTTGGGGAAGGCTGGTGCACACACGAGCTCCCTCTTGGTCTGCAGAGCTCATCCACTTCGCAAAAAAACATCCGAAAAAGGCAATTTGTCTCTCTGCAATTACAGAGCTAAATCCCAAGCTTTTTGCCTTTTGAGTGCTGAATAGTTGGACTCCGGTACTTTAAAGTTGATATCCGTTTATCTCTGCAATGAATTGAAACGCCCTTATCTTTTCCCCCTTCCTTCCAACAACCCAACAATAACAAAACTATTACATGCAAGTGACGGAGGAGAAATCCTTTTTGGAAACAATATTCAGCCACAGATTTCTGAGGAATTTGGAGATGATATCTCCATTTGCCCCCTGTGAAACTCGGATTCTTGAGATTCTTTTGTCAGAGTGGAAAACGCATCCAAGAGTGTATCTCTAATGAGATTTCCAAAATACAGAGCAAAAATAACATGAACACATACAATTCCATGGGAGTGCATGCTGGAAATTTATACCTTTGAATGCATGAGGATTTACTATTTCTGTATGTGGATTGGGGGGGGGGGAGGAGGAAGAGATTTTGTTAGTTATTTTTATGTTCTTTAAAGCAATGGGAGTATAGCAGAGACCTTCAGTGTATTCTTATTAATGCTCTTCTTGAAAATTTAGAATCGTATAAGAAACATACATATAAACACCCACTCCTGGGTGGGTGTTGTGAAAACACCAACTGCTGGTTGGTGTTGTCCAGAAAACTGCTACGGATTTGTATTGCATAGTGCATTGTAAGATTGAGGTAAATGTGCAGAAAGCAACAGAGTAGAACAAGTGGGATGCATGCCTTACACTGGAGAGAAGGAGCAATGCATGATAAAATGTTGAAAAGGAGCAATAATTTCTATGGTAATGATGTGAAGTGAAAAGTGTAACAGCCAAGAGATGGAGAAGCTGAGAGTCTTTCTTATGCTGGGATTGTGTGACAACTTTGATCTCAGTTTACATTCTTAAATATATATTAAAAAGTAGGTATTTTTGTAGGATTGTTGTCTGAGAGTTTTGCGAACATCAGTGTGCTTTCTAAGCAGAGACACCAAAAATGTCCATTATCATGAGGCAGACACCAGAAACTGGTCCAGGATGCCAAAGCCGGTCAGGGATGGTCAGACTTTGGCACCCTGGCTCAGGACCTTCAAGGACATCTTCCTGAGCTGAGGGGGAGGACAGGGGGATGGAGTGCTGTGGGAAATGGGGAAAGAGAACATTTCTAGGGCAGGATTCACGCGCTTGTAGCTTTCAATGCTGAGATTATACCATCGTGCTGCTAAAAGATGCTTTGTCTTTTCTCTTTTCTCTGTCTGTTTATATGTCTCCCCTATCCCCTTCCCCCTTTGCTGCTTCTGCAAGGACAAGGGCTGATATGTCTGTTTTTTCCTTGTGTAACAGACGCCTTGTCTTTCCCTTTTCACGGACCAGGACGAAGTTACGGTGGAAACCACCGACCCTGAAAAGAATAAAATGGACAAACTAATTGAAATTCTCAACAGCATGAGGAACAACAGCAGTGATGTTGACTCCAAGCTCACCACATTCATGGAGGAGGCCCAGAACTCCACCAACTCTGAGGAGATGCTGGGTGAGATAGTCAAGACCATCTACCAGAAAGCGGTGACGGACCGCAGCTTTGCTTCCACAGCAGCCAAGCTCTGTGACAAAATGGCCCTTTTCATGGTGGAAGGAACCAAGTTCCGGAGTCTGCTCCTCAATATGTTGCAGGTAAAGAGAAAAAAATTAGTTGGTTAGATGCCTGCAGCATCTCCTCACCTGCTCCTACCATCTGTTTGGAGCTGAGCTGCTTCCAAATTCCTTTTGAACCCAAGTGAGGAGAGGATGGAAGTGTACCTGCCGTTTTGTCTGTGCACAGTTTTAGTGGTCACCACAGAAAATGTGGCACTGAGGGCGTTGTCAAGTTGCTCTTCATTCCTATTTCATGAACTCTACGTGGAATTACAGAATCTCACACCAGGGCCCATCTGTGAAACGAGTCAGTTGCTTGAGGCAGCATCCCCATGGCGTGAAGAGAAGTGAACTGGGAGGGTCTTACAGTGTGGGCAGTTAGAGTGGAGGGTCCATCTCAGCACCAGCAACACCGAGTTAAGTCATGATCCCTGAGTGGGCTGTTGGTTGCATCACCTGGCTGAAGGGCTCACTCCTGGTTTCTGGTTGCAAACAAAACTAAATTTGTGTCTTCGCCCACTATTCTGTGTGTCTTGTTTACTGATGTCTGCAGGACTGCTTTTTTGGTCTGCTCCAAAACCATCAGTGACAGCGAAGTTGCAGGAGGGCAGGAAAAAGCAGTGGCTCTGATAACTGATCCCTGAGGTTAATGGCTGGACTTGGGTGTTCTTGGAGGTCTTTTCCAACCTAGATGATTCTCTGATAGTGGTGGATGATGGGGAAAAAAGGCTGCCCATGGTCTGCTGAGAAGAGCATTTTTTTACTGTAGCACAACCATCAGAGTGGGAGTTGCCTTCTGGGAAGGTGTCACATGCACCTCCAGCTTTCTGCCTCTGGAGACAGAGTTGAAACCATGAATTTCCATCCCTAATTTAATGTGCATCTCCATTGGCTGTTCCCACACACACACACACACACCCCTCATCTGGGGAACATACAGAGCTCCATTTTTTTGACTGATCTTCTTGTTCTATTGTTTTCTTGTTGGAGATCCTCTCTTGGATGCTGTGCCTGGCTTTCTGTACACTGAGTTGGCTTTTGGTCATCACAGCAAGAAGGGAAATGAGGAATAAAATTATGAAAATCAATATTTAATGTAACCTAAGATAATTCTGCAAAGTTTCTGCTCCAGTTTTGCTTCAGTCATTGCTCTGGGTCAGTATCACTCCCTAACCCATTCTTTCTCATCTCTGTCCTGCAAAGCCCTTGGGCAGCACAGAAACCTGCCCGTTGCCTGTAGCAGATGGTGACTTTTTTCCAGATCACTTTATTTCCAAAGCAATTATAAATCAGAATGAGACAAATTGCAGTCAGAATCAGTCCCAGATTTAGCAACAAGGGGCTGGAGGGAGCTCTAAACCCTCTTTACATCCCACTCGTCCCATTTCAGGTCACTCTTGTATCTCCTTCTGTGCGGCTGAGTGACCTAAGAAATACAAAATAAAGTCCGGGAACAATGGCCAGGGGTTGCAAGAGTGTTAGCGAAAAATTGAGGCTGATGGG
>NW_020955712.1:362361-444723 GCF_003031625.1 Empidonax traillii
TGCGTATATTAACGTCGTGTAACTTTTAGGGTTAATGTTTGGGGTTCGGTTTTTTTTTGTTGTTGTTTTTTTTTTTTAATTCTTCTCATTTTAGGGTTTTTGGGTTTTGTTTTTTTTTTTTCCCTCGTCCGGGGCCGAACTCGTGCAAGTGTAAGCATCAGGCAGGAGAGGGAGCCAGGGGAGCGGGCTGGCTGCCTGCCCGCGCCGGCAGGTGAAGGGCAGAGCCGGGCATCACTCAGAGCTGTCTGTCCCTGCCGTCACTCCCCCCGGGTCTGGCCAAGCCGCCGCTGTCTGCCCGTAGTAAGAACGCCGGGCTGTGCCGGGGAGGTTACGGGAGCCGCTGGCAGACGGGTCCCGTGCGGGCCCGGGAGTTACTGGAGAGCCCTGGATTAAATGTCGAGCTGCCTGCTTTAAACTCGCCGCTTCTCCCCGGGGCGGAACGGCGGCTGCAGGAGCCGTCCGCAGCCTTTCCATGACGCAGGATCGTGGTGGTGCCGGGGCAGCACCTCCTGGGAGGCTGCTGGCGAGAGGAGGGGTGTTAAAGGAGCACAGAAAGGGATGTAGTCCAACACCTAGGGGTTTAATGAAGTGGGGGGCAGCGGGGGGGAAGACAATTTTCCACTGGTAGGATGGAGGGAATGTGGACAGGAGCTGTGCCCCACAAGCACTAGGTGGTCTCTGAGCTGGGAATGGTTGAGCCAGACCCCAAATTAAACGAGCAGTGACGTTGCGCTGCATGTCAGCCTGAGCTCAGGGACGGGTTTTGGGGATCACAGCCCTTCTGAGAAGGAGAGTTGCAGGCTGGAGGTGGCCACAGGGCCAGTGATGTAGCAGTGAGTGTCACAGGGGGTGCCAAGGGAGTTGACCCTACTGCCCTGCAGGTCACTGGGGTCAGGAGTCCATCTGATGCAGCTACAGTCATGGCTCTGCACAGAAAAGGTGTTTAGTTTGGGGTAGCAGTTCATCGTGCAGTTGAGAGATTGATGGCAAGCAGGCCTAGGATTGTAAAAAAAAAAAAAAAAAAAAAAAAAAAAAAACTTTGGAGTGTAAAGATTGGCATATTTGACTTTAATTCCTTGTCCTGGTAAGGTTTTATATTGCAACGCTCAGGTGTGTTGTGGAAAACAGCCATTAGCTGTACTCTGTAAATAAAGTTGTGTGTGATTTCTCATGGATCCTTTACACCTTGGAGGGGCCAAGATTTCAAGGCCATTGTGGGGAACCATCCCCTGCTCCAGCACATAGTGTGACCTCAGGGACGGTACCTGTTGTCTGTCATCTCTGCTGGGCAGTCAGTGCCCAATATGAGCATCTTCCAGTGGTGGTGGGACTCAACAGAGGCTCCCCTTTGCCCTGTAGGTTGGTGGTGAGGAATGTCAGGAGCATCCCTGGCTGGGCTGCTGCCGCCTGCTAAAAGCACAACCAAGTTCAGATGGTGGGGGGCTTAGGGTGGTGGGAGCTGTGCACACCCTGTGTGTAGGGCTGCAGTGCAGAGCAGAGGCTCTGCTGGGCTCTAGGTGGAGACTGCAGACTGCTCAGCCTGCCTGCATCCTGCCTGCACCCTGCCTGCAGCGCTGGGACAAAGCCAGGCAGCATTCTACCACTGGGTGGGCTCCTAGCTGCCCCCAGCCACTGCTGCTGGGTGAGGATGCTGGGAGTCCTACTAGGAGAGGCAGAGATGAAAAAAAAAAAACAACCCTGAACCTCAAAGTCCATTTATGCCTTGACTGAGAGGTGAGGAAAGGCAGGGGGACACTTCAGTGCTGAGACTCACCCAGCTCAGGCTGAACTGGCATCATCTCCCACTCTCTGTTTGCTCCTGAAAGGCTCAGATCCAACCCCGGGATGTGGGAGCATGTTCCTGCCAGCCCAGGGACTCAGCTGGCCTAAGGCACCCTCCTGACAGACCATCTGCTCCTGCCTGCACCGACATAAATCCGGCTCAGGCTGCTGCAGGCACCCCAAGGTGGGGATTTCAGGATGCTGCAGGGTTGGAAAACCCCTGCTGCCCATACCCATGGCTGCCTTGGGATCCCCAGCCCTGGTGTCAGGTGGTTCCCTTTAGCTCACCTGAGGACAGGATTTTTGGAGGCTCACTGGGGGCTTTGTGGTGCATCACCCTGACTGGAACCCCTCCTGAAAACCCCCACATCCCCCAGAGGCTTTGACAGGAAAGGGAGCATCATCCTTCTGACACAGAAGCACACTGGAGAAGCAGGTGCCAGGGACATCACCTCCTGAGCCAAGGCCAGAGCAGACACACATGCCAGCATCAGCCCAAGGATGAGGTTTGGGTAGGAGGCTATTGGAGAGGGCAGAGCTCTTTTTCCCTCCTGGGAAAGGGGAAAAATGAGATAACCTGTGCTTTGTCCACCCCTGGCATCACTTGGACACAGGCCCGTGACATACAGGGGGTGCTCCTGTGCTCACCTGGAGGAAAACTCTTGGTTTAAGGTTTGCTGGAGGAATTACAAGAATTTGTACAAGGTTCAGTTGCCAACCAGGTGGACCTTATAGCTGTGATGGCACCCAAAGGGATGGTCCTGTGTGACCTGCAGCATGGGCACCCTCCTCATCCCCCAGCCAGGCTTAGGCTCAGGGTTTTTTTCACTGGTGGTTATTTTTGTGTGTTGCTCTCTGTCAAAATCTGAGTTTGGAGAATCAATGCTTCCACGAAGTCCGCGTCCCTTTTACCTCCCCTGAGGGGGATCGTTTTGCACAGCCTCATCTCTTCCTGCTGCTGACATTTGAACAAGCAAATGCAAAATGATGGTGGAAACAGGCTTTGGTGGGGTAAGTCCCGGGAGCAGAGGAGCCAGAGGATACTTGGGGTGTGAGGAATGAGACGTCAGTGAATTATTTCAAGTCCCTGTCCCACAGCTTGCCGGGTCTTGGGGACAGGAGCAAAGAACGTGAGGCTGGATGATGCTTGGCACATCCTCTGGTCTCATCAGCTGTGCTGTCACCCGTGGGGTCCCCCCCATGCTCTCTCCCCTCACTGAGCAGCCAAAACCAGTGCTTCCTTTTCCCCTCCTAGTAATAAATTCCTCCACTGTTCTTTCCTCTTTTTCTTTTTTAATAGCTATTGCTCTACATAATAATTCTTTATTAAAGAGGGACTAAGAGGGCATCTCTCGCAGCGCTGGGAGTCCAAACCCAGCGATGAGGTTGGACAGGTCTTCGAGCAACCTGGTCTAGTGGAAGGTGTCCCTGCCAATCCAGTAGGGTTGGAACAGGATGATCTTTAAGATCCCTTCCAACACCAACTATTCTGTGATTCTAGGATAACACTTCCAGTCCAGGAGCAGCAGGAACTGAAAGTGGAGACAATGAGAGTGAAGTGCCCACCAGTTAAGGAAATAGTGTCAGGCTGGAAAAACAAAACTTTTCCACTTCTGCATGGTTAATAAGAGTAAGGTGTGTTTCCTTGTATCTCTTTAGTATTCCAACCCATACCATACGGTGATGCTCAGAGTCTGCAGATATGCTGCAAAATGAGTCATGGTAATCGTGAGCATCCCTTTAGAGATACAAGGTATGAAGGGATCAAAGAGATGCAAAATACGGAGGGATAGAAGGCTTTTACCAGCTGATGTTGCTTTCTGCAAGTCTCTTCTGTAATCTCAGCTTTCCCAGCACGGACAGGCAACTTCAGGGGCGTTGTAGGGTGCTCCATGCCTGCATGCTTCAAGGCATGAGCAGAAAACATTAATGCATCTTTTACCTGCCTTAAAAAAAAAAAAAAAAAAAAAAAAAAAAAAAAAAAAAAGACAACAACATTTCTTATAGCAAAAGCTCCCTGGCTGCATAGAATTTGTAAATGTTAGCCCCTGAGGAAGATTTTTCTGAGCTCCTTTGGGTAAATGACATTGTTTAGCAGACTGGTACTTCACCTCCAGGTCTTGATTTTCAGTGGTTTCTTGTCCCCCATCCCAGAGCTGTGTTTCCAGCAAGGGGATCCAGCACCAGTACCCGATGGCCATCGGATGCCTGGCCATGGTGGTGGGAGGGACATGGTGAAAAGCAGACGGAGGAGATAAGAGGGTTTTTCAGCCTTTTTTTGCTTTCCAGCGTGTTTGCTCAGCGACGTTGAGTGCTGGGCCAGAGCCACCACCTCCCTGCAGACTAAACAGTTGCAGTGTTTTCTCCCATGACTGAAAGAATTTAGTA
Organism: Empidonax traillii; assembly: GCF_003031625.1. Classification (NCBI taxonomy): domain Eukaryota; kingdom Metazoa; phylum Chordata; class Aves; order Passeriformes; family Tyrannidae; genus Empidonax; species Empidonax traillii. The sequence continues at coordinate 366,532 of NW_020955712.1, forward strand.
AAGGGTCCCGGTATGAAACTTTACACGAACTCTGGGTGCCACAAATATCTCTGGCTGGAAGTCTGTTAACTCCTCCAGTTCCTTGATCATCTGTGTGGTTCGTTCTCTGGGCAGATGAAAGGGAAGCCCATCCCACAACAAATCTGGCTGGCTGCCTGCCGGACCCCCTTGCTCTCCCACCTACCAAGTTTTTGTGCATCCATCTTTCTGGGTTTTTTGGGTTTTTTGTAGAGAAGAGAGGCCAAGAATTCTGGCCATAATGGGGCACTAGAGTCCTTAGCTCAGGAAAGACCTGTTCGAGTGGGTCCAGAGGAGGATGCTCCAAGGGCTGAAGCCCGTCTGCTCTGGAGCCAGGCTGGGAGAGCTGAGGGTGTTCACCTGGAGAAGAGAAGGCTCCAGGGGAACCTTAGAGCCTCTTCTAGTGCCTAAAGGGGCTCCAGGAGAGCTGGAGAGGGACTTGGGACAAGGGATGGAGGGACAGGTTGAAAGGGAATAGCTTTTCACTGCCAGAGGGCAGGGTTAGATGGGATATTGGGAAGGATGTGAGGATGATAAGCCCCTGTCCCAGGTTGCCCAGAGAAGCTTTGGCTACCCCTGCATCCCTGCAAGTGTTGAAGGCCAGGTTGAACAGGGCTTAGAGCAACCTGTTCTAGTGGAAGGTGTCCCTGCTCATGGCAGGGAGTTGGAACGAGATGGTCTTTAGGAGTCCTTTCCTGATTCTGTAGTGCCTCATACCTCCTGGACCTGTTTGTAGCCACCTCTGTGCACTGATGTCCCTCCAAAAGTCGTCAGCTTCCCTGCATGGCAGGGTTCGAGGGCTTCCACTTCAGGGGCAGGTTTTGGGGATGGGGAAAGCCCCGGGGGCTTCATTCATCCGTTGGTGCTGGCTTGAGGAGAGGCAGAGGCCAAACTTCAGTGCCTTGCACTCCACAGCCAGCTGAGCAGGTTGATGGTCCCAGTCCCATCTCGTGGTGAACACCACCAAGCATGCACTTCCTGGGAAGGTCTCAGCATCCCACAGGAGAAGATTCTGCTGCCAGGCACACAGGAAAATCCCTCCTTGGACTGAGCCAGTGTAAGCCAGGAGTGCCTGTGCAAAAGGGATTAGCTGCCTGCTTTTCCCTGCCTGGTTTCATTCATCCACAGACAGGCTGGCCTTTCAATGGTCACAGCCTCCGTTTGAGTGCAGGTGGAATTCCTGCAGCCCTGGTGTCTGAACCAAGCAGCACCTGCTTCCAGAGACACTTTTCCTCCTCTTATATCCCTCTCTCCAAACTCAGCCTGTCCCCACAGATCCCTTGTTGCCTCCACCTTATAAAGAGGAGACATTGCATGTGCAGAGCTTGGAATAAGAATGCATCCTGCTGACAAAATCCAGCTGGTCCCTCCTGCGTCCTCCCAGGCTGCAAGGCTGGGCACATGTCTCAAGATGTGGCTTTTGCAAGCAGGATCCATCTGTCAGCCACAATTGGGGTTCCCAGCCATCGCCCCAGGTTGGTGTTGCGAGTGGGATGGGCATTTTTTCGGGCCCAAAAGTGACCTCTGAACAGATGTGGGGATGATGTTGAGGCTCCGACCCTGCCCTGATGTGGGGAAGGGTTTGCAAACTGCCCACCAAACCATCCCCATCCACATAAAGTAGCCTCCTAATATTTTTTTTCCTGGTATTTCTTCAAAGCTTTATGGTTTTGCACTGAGGTCCTGCTGTGATGGGTGCAGTCCGTGGCCTGAGAGATTTATATATTTTTCAAGGAGCTGGGGTATAGATGCTGCTGCAGATGCTGGTATGAGCAGGGATCCACTGTGCTTGATCCCCCTTCTTCTTACCACCTCCGTGGTAGTGGAGGACAGGATTGCTGGCCTAGGGTTGGGATGCTCTAAGGGACATGGATGCTTTGTCCCAACAAGGAAATTAATTTGCATTTCCTTGTGGTCCCTTATCTCCTCTCCAGTCCCTCTCCACAGGAGAGAGAGACCAGCTTCTGGTTCTCAAACACATCATTAGTTCCCTGTCTGTCTGTCCTGCAGATTGCAGATCTGTCTGTGTCCCTCTGCTCTCTGCAAGATCCAGCTGAGGCTGGTAATGATGTTTTGCTGTGTCTGGGTTCGTGGGATAACAAGCCTTTAAAGTGGTGATAAACTGCTGTTATCCAGCTGAGCTGACACCCTGGCACGTGTTTGGGAATCCAGAAAGGTGTGAGATAGGAAGGGTGGCAATAAAAATTAAGTGACAAGGAAGACAGCTCCGTCACCTGGGTAGCACTGGAGGAGGTGCTGGCAAACACCCAGGGCAAAATGGTGTTTGTTGTTGGTAGTGCACAGGCTGTGCTACTGAATTCACCCTCCTGGCCCTCTCAGAGCTTCCACCCAAACAGTCCTCCAGGATCTCTAGCAAATGCGAGGTTAACTGCAACATTTTTGTTTGCACATCCATCATTATGTCCCCACCAGGGCGATTTGAGCCTGAGATAAATCAATAATTAACTGCTTGCACCTCCAAAGCCCCCAAGGACCTCACAGACATCACTAGCTCAAGCCATGAGACGCCCACATTGGGTGGGTAATTGCTTGCTGATCCCAGATTTGGAGCCAGATATAGAGAGGTCATGGTGAGATCAGGGGGCAGGAGGTTCAAGTGACCACTCTGTTGGTCACCTCAGGGTGTTTGTAGACACAGGAAGTGCCCACAGAGCTCCTGTTGGCTCTGATCATCATCTGCTGCCTCAGTTACCCAGACCTGGGAATTTAAAATTCATTATGTTCTTAATCCTGGGAGTTTGCCTATCCTTTAGAAGAACCAGAGGTTTTCTGACCTTATTTTCCCCTTCTTACCCAAATTCTTCTGCAAGAAATAAACACTGCTTGTGTCTGCCTGGTGGCTGCTGGATCTTTGGTGAGTTGTTCTTGTAGAATAGGAAGGATTCCACATCCCTGGAAGTGTCCAAGGCCAGGTTGAACAGGGCTCGGAGCAACCTGGTCTAGTGGAAGGTGTCCCTGCCCATGGCAAGGAACTGAGACAAGAAGAGCCTTAAGGTCTCTTCCAACCCAAACATTCTGTGATTCTGTGATTTTATGAATTGGTCAGTGACATCTAATGCAAGTTATAAGTCGTCTGGTGGTCGGCTGAGGGGTGGTCACAGTCCTGGTAACCTGGACCTTCACCATGCAAGGCATTTTTGAAACCTCTCTGATTAAAATCATTCACGGACCTGTGACCATCATGAAATCAGACCCACACTGAAGGCCCCCAGTTGGGTTTCCTGCTCTTCCCAAAATGGCCAAAGCACCCCGAGAAGAAGCTGGTGCACGCTGATGTGGTGCAGATCCAGCCTGGAGGAAAGGACGTGATGAAAGTCTGTGGGAGTGAAATTCCTTCGTGGCTGGGTGAAGCCGGGACCTTCGCAAGGCTGGGCGCAGGGTGTCATCTGTAATTTTAAAAGCTTTATCTGCTTTAAATGTCAATGGCTCCTTTCTTGGGAGTCATGATAATTGCCGTGATTTGCATGTCTCAGTCACACACCCCAGAGCACTTTGCAGAGGGAGATGAGTAAACCATTCCCCTTTGCCGGATGGGAAATCAGCGTGCAGTGGTGATGGGAGCAACACAGGGCTGGAAGTAAACCCCAGACTCCCGTACTGCTCTTTTCCAGGTCCTGCATGGAAGCTGTAGGCTCAAAGCAGGCTTTCTATCATCATGTTAGAATCATAGAATCATAGAATCATCCAGGTTGGAAAAGACCTCTGAGATCATCAAGTCCAACCTTTGATCCGCTACCACCGTGGTTCCCAGACCATGGCACTCAGTGCCATGTCCAGTCTCATCTTAAAAACCTCCGGGGGCTGAGAATCCACCACCTCCCTGGGCAGCCCATCCCGATGCCTCTGCTTTGTCCTGTTGTCTGTACTGGCAGCGTGGGAGGGAATGGCGTGTTGGGATCTCAGTGTTGTTCTGTCCCTGGGTCAGATAAGAGAGGCCTGGAGTGTTGCTGCAGGAGGCTGAAGGGAGAGAAGAACCAATGGTCCTGCCATGTCCCACCATCTCCAGCAAAGGAGGTCGTGTAGTGGTGTCTGTGGAGTGAAACATTCCCGGTGAAGCTGTGAGTGGTACAGAGGAGCTCGTTGAGACCCCAACCATCCATGGGCAGAGCTGTCACAGGTTCCTTCATTACCTCCTGAGCTTCTTCTGAATGCCAGTGCTACAAACTACTCATCTCACTGGGTTATACTCCTCAGAAAGCAAAGCTACACTCCAGAACCTCCTTCTAGCCAGGACCTAAACACAAACAGAATTTAAATTATAAGCAAGGAGCAATGCAGTGATGTTAACTCGCAGAATACCTCTTATGGAGTTTAGGAAGGTCTGGGGAGGGAGTGGGTGAAGGATGTGCTTCTCCAGGACAGCAGCAAAGGATGTCTCAACCTCTACCCAGCATCTCCCTCCTCCAGCCCATTTGATTTGTCTCAGGCCCCTTCCAAAGAGCCATTTAGGGCTCCAGCCTTTTGCAACACATTGCCAGTAAGATCAACTATTTAGCACAGCCTCTCTCAGCTTTTTATATAGCTCCTAGCACGGATATCTAAGCATTATATATTTCTTTTTGTGCAGTATTTCTGACTCAGTATTTCCTGCCTCCTTGACAATGACTGAGTAAACAGCAGAGCTGCCAGAGGAAGAGCCCTGTGTTTACAGAGCAACAAGCCCAAATGTGTCCTTTTTTTTTTCCATCAGAAGGTGGCGATGCTTAAATTAACCCTCATTTTTATCCCACGCTAAACTTTTGCCCTCGGTTGCTGCTGACAGAGTCAGCCATGAGTCGGTGGGCCCAGATCTGGGGAAAAGTTATTTGGAACTCGTCTTAAAAAAAGTGTGGCAAACTCCCAAGGGATGAATTTTCAGCTGCAGCTGTCTAGGCTGGAGTGCGGGCTTAGATCTGGTGGCAAAATGCTGCTTCTCATCCCACTTGACTCTGCTGCCCACCAAAAATGTTAGAGGATGGATCTGCCTCCTCTCCCATGGAGTGGCCATTCCTCTTGGCTCTTCTAGCTTGGTCCTAGGCTTGGGGAGGTCTCAGTGGCCAGGAAAGGATAGTGTTGCATGCCGTGCACCTACACTGGGATGAGGAGTGGGCTCTCACTGGGGTCCAAGAGTGGAGATGCCCGAGATAAAGGCATTTTGAATTTCCACTGCTGGCAGGAGTTTCAGCCAAGCTTACAAAGGGTCCAACAGGGGATGTCAGAAGATGGGCTGAGCCACAGGTCATCTCTATGACATGTGAATACACGCCATCCTAACCTACCCATCACGTATGGTGAGGCCCAACATGATGAACGTGCTCAGCCTTCAGGTTTATGCCCCAAACTTGTCCTGTATGAGACCTCTTTAGAGGTCCCGAGGGCATCCTCCCACTTGCCACATGGTTTCCCCATGAATTCTTCTCCCAAACCAGGCAGAGAAGGGAGGTCAACTCTGCTACCTGGTATAAATACATTTTATTTTAAACTATAGGCACTGAATGAAGGTCATCCAGTAAACACACCCAGATTATCTACAGGCCAGAGCACCCCCAAATTAGTAATACAATTCGTGTTTAAAAATACAGCCAAACTGATGAAAGATAATTTGCTTGCTGCCCTGACATCACCACCTAGGCATGGGGCAAGCCAATCCACAGGTTATTTTTATATAACTCCGTGAGGCATTTCCAGAGCAAATAAAGTTCACTGGGCAGGGCAGTGACCCGGCAGTCTGGTTTCAGAGCTTTTCAGCCCCCTCAAGGCTTGTCACTGGCGTGGGGAGGTCTGCAGGTCAGGGCAGGGCTTCATCGGAAGTGCCCCGGGCACGCAGGACGTACACGGGGGTTGTTCCCCACTGAGCCGCTCTTCCCTGCTGGCCAGCTCCTCACCTTTCCCCTGTGGTTGCTCTGGCTCATCCCTTTTGGTTAGACCCCCTCTGGTCCCCGTGTTCTCCCAGGGTCTCACGTCCTGCTGGGAGCACGGCTGGCCTGCAGCCAGGTGAACTGTACGTGTAAAATCCACAGATCAAACCACCTAGAAGGTCTCCTCAGACATGGATACCCCAAGGGAGGTGGGACACCTCTGCATGGGCGGCATTCAGGTCAAACCTGCTGTCTGGAAGCCAAATTTAAGGGCAGAACTCCCTGGACCACCTTCCTCGTGCACCGCTCATGCCAGACCTGAAGCAGATGGGTGTGTCAGGATGCTTCAGGATAGCCCTGGCACTGCAAGTCCAGCTGCCGTGGAGGTTCCTTGCCAAGCCCAGCTCTGGCCTGTAGGCAGGTGTGGTCTAGAAAACCTCTAGGAAGGGTTCTTTTCCTACTTTCGCGGAGCGCATGCAAATCATCTCCTTTTGCAAAATTTGGACCAGCCTGAGTCTGCAGGTGGAGCAAAATTATTCCCACTGCAGCGTCACGTTCTGGGTGTAAGTGATCTTGGTGACTCCTTCATCCATCCCACATTCCATCCCCCTCTCCCATCCTTCATGGGGTCCGTCAAAGTCTGCACAAGCTTTTTTTGTGACTGAAGGAGACAGGGGACTCCAGTCCCTTTTCTTTTACAAGGGTCTTCTTCAGCTGCAGAGTTGTGGGCAGTGTTCTGCAATGTCCCCGATGAGTGGTATCGCACACAGGCTGCCACAGCATAAAAAAAAAAAAAAAAGAGGGTGATGAGTGGTGACTTCCCTTCTTACCCAGCTCCCATCCCAGGCCTGATGAGTTTGGTTTGGTTTGCTGGTTGTTTTACGGAATTTTTAGGGGGTTGGTTGGTTTGATTGTTTGGGGTTTTTTTTACAGAAAATATTTTTTTTATGAAAAAATGTTGAAGAGTCAGTTTTCTCTCTTGCAAGGTTGAGGAGCAGGGCACTGTGTTTGAAGCAGAAACAGGAAGGGGGAGAATTTCCTGCAGTGGTTTTTATTCTTTCCCAGTAATCCGGGACCACAGAGCCCATGCAGTTATCCCAAGCCTCTAGGAATTTCCCAGCATGCCCCAAGGATCCCAAAATATGGTGCAGCTCCCCAGGAACGTCAGTGTGGACTTTCCCAGGCAGGACAAGGAGTGTTGGGGGGCAGAATGGGTTGGGGGCTGGAGGTGGGATGCTGCATGAGATGCAGGAGACAGTGCCAGGGGATGGAGAGGTCTCAGGGTATCAAGGAAATGCTCTGGGGTTCAAAGGGAGCTTTTTCCCTCCACTCTATGGGTGGACAAGGCAGACAAGGGGCATGGGATGCTCTCACTTGCTTTTTTAATTTCTCAGTAATTCAGAACATCATTTCTCTTTGACTTTTTTTTTGCATTAAAATTCAAGTGAAAGCTCCAAAATGAGTAATTTGGTAACTCTGGGATGATAACTTGAGCTGGCAAATAACTCCTCCATCGCTGCCCAGGGACTGGCTGGATAATGAAAGGATGAACTCTGCAAACTCCCCCAGAGAGTCTGGGAAGACCCAACAGGATTTGGCTGCAGGTTGAGTTGCAGACACAGTTGGGCAACTCACTTATGGAAATGGGTGTAGAGAGGAATTAGTCATCACTGTTTGGTTAATAAGTGCCTTGGTTATTTTACAAGTCTTTTTCCTGCATATGCAAATACGTATTTTATTTTTCCTTTTGTAATGAAACATATAAATAGCTCCTGCCTTGGATTTTCTGTGCGTGCAGTTGTGTCATGAAAATAATCATTGCGCTTTTGCCTGGCTTTCTTTGGTAGCTGCTTCACTTAGCTTTGTTCTAAATGAAAGATCTCCTGTGTCTTGTCCAGGGCACGAGGGCAAACTTCGGAGTGGTGGCTTTTATGTCTCCCTGGCTTCGCAGAGAGCAGCCAAAAGGCCCTTTGTCTCAGGCAGGAGGAACAAACTCAGATGAAAAAGATATAGGGGACAATTTATTTAGCTGCTGGATTTCAAATGTTGTGCAATGTTGTTCAAATGTTCCCGCCCTGGGAACACACGGTGTGGAGAACGAACTTGTCCTCTGCTTTAATGCTCCCCTGCTCAGTGTCTACTGATTTTTAGTGCCAGGGAAAGGTCACTATGGAGACGGACAAGCAAAGTCGCATGGGATGTCATGCAAGAAGCTCTGCAGCATCACTTAGAGCCCAGGGAAACCTCCTTGACTCTGAGCACGATGCACTCCCTTGTGCCATCCTCAAGAAAGGTTTTTATTTGCTTTCCTGTATTGTCCTGTGCTCCTTGCCACACACTCCCAGCACAAACATCCCTTGTCGCATCCTGCCTTTGGACAAACCCTGGTTTTCTCCCCAGCTGGAGGACTGATGAGGAGGCATCTATCCCCCTGCATGCTTCCTCCTGATGTTGATCCATAAATCACGTCACTGGGATAATCCTTAGTCATAGCAACCATCAGCTCAGGAGCAGGGTGACCTTTTAATGCCAAGCCCAGGCTGCCCTGATCTTCTGGTCGGGCAGGGAGCCAGTCTCTGCCATTATTTTGTGAGACACCATCGAGCTGCCAGACCATTAGGATGTTCCTGGCCAGACACTGAGTCTGCTGAAGATACTGGAATGAATGGGCTGGGCAGGTCCACCTGGACCACCGAGCCCTGCGGGGCCACCAGCATTTCCCCTGAATTTTATTTAAGGTCTTGGTTGTGCATGTGGAAAAGGGTCCCCGTGTCTGCCCTAGAGGGACAGCAGGGCACAGGGGATGCCATCTGTAGTGCAAGCCATGGCAGTTATTGCAGGAGCTGGTGGTATTTCCATAGTACCTGCCTTCTGGAGGCTTTGCTGTGTTGAAACCCCAGCCACTCCGCTTTGCGTTGGGTAATCTCCCCACTGTTACTAAAGAGTCAGTCTGTCTGTCTTCCTCCCCGCCACCCCGAGTTTCAATTTCCTCCTAATTCCCTCTCTGGGCAGCCGTTGCCTCTCCGTGGTTTTGCTGATGCCGCTTCCTGTCTCTGTCCCCCCCTTGCAGAAGGATTTCACCATGCGGGAGGAGCTGCAGCAGCGGGACGTGGAGCGCTGGCTGGGCTTCATCACCTTCCTCTGTGAAGTCTTTGGGACCATGAGGAGCAGCACTGGAGAGCCCTTTCGAGTCCTGGTCTGCCCCATCTACACCTGCCTCAGGGAGGTAAATAAATGCCTTCTGAGTCTGTCCTTTTTCCACCAAGCTGTTGGGTCGCAGTGTGGAGATGTCCCTGGTTCGTAGTGGAAAAGTTGTGGCTGCCCCATACCTGGAAGTGTTCAAGACCAACTGAACAACCTGGTCTAGTGGGAGAAGTCCCTACCCATGGCAGGGGGTTGGATCAAGATGATCCTTAAAATCCTTTTAAACCCAAACCATTCTAGGATCCCATGTTTGCTTTATGATTCCTAGAGATTTTTGCCTTGACAGCATTCAACACTTCTCACCTCAAAGGTACCTACGTCTGCAGGGGTGCTTGGCTCTTCCTGCTCATTGTGTTTCTGATCATTAAAGCACAATAATTAAAGCACATGCTCCCTTTGTCCAAGGGTTTGCAAAGACCAGCAGCTGGGATGGCGAACCCAGTGTTTGAGTTTGCAAATCCCAATGTTGTGAAAATCCCCACCTCCCCACCTAAGCGGCTTAAAAAGCTTCTTAAAGCAGGTGAAGCCACCTGAATGGATGAGACAGACTGAGGGGAGGAAAGAGGGAGAGAAATTAAGTCCCTTATGCCCTTACTCTCCACATAGTGCAGAAGAAACCCAGCCCTGTCAGCAGCGCTGGGGGAATTTCAGACGCTGAGCTCCTGATGAGCTTAGGTCAGACCCTGAGCTTCCCTGTGGCTCAGGGTAGTGGTAGAAACCTCAGTGAGTATGTACAGAAGAGATAGCTTGAGTGTTAATGTTCAGTAGAGGAGGAGAGGGCTTCCCCCTATCCTGTTTTAAAGATGGTTTTGTCTCCTGCTGCTGCCTGTAGAAGGCCTCCTCAGAAAAACCCGCCTCATTCCCCAGGGTTGGAACTGTGAATCTCAAATTGTCAGTGGCTTCTGTCAGGCCGTAAATAACTTGCTGTAAAATAAGTTCTCCGCTAGACCCCGGGCAAGGGGAGGATAAAGAAAGTGCTGGTGATGACTTTTTTACGCGCATGGGAAGTTTTCCCTGAACGCAAACACGCCATAAACGTTTTTGTCTTGGTGGTAATATTGTGGGTAGGGCTCACAGATGGTGATTGTAGCTTGCGAGGAGGAGCGTAGCCATCGTGATGAGGCACGCATACCCAGAGGAGGAGGTGGGACAGGGACACTAAGAATAGCCAAACTTCCCCAATGTCTCTGCCCACAGAGGCATGTGTCACCTTAGGGGGAAGATCTTGACGTCTAGCAAAGTCCCCATTTCCCTCCCGCTTCCCATCATAATGGTGACACAACCCAGCCCTGACTCCGCCAGGATTTTTTCCCCTGCACGCTCCTGTCTGCCCTGTCACAGTCCCTCTTGTCACCTTTCTGGTATGTGGGGACGTGGTGGTGATCTGGAGGTGAGCAGAGGGATATGAATTTCATGTGTCAGGGATATTTTTTGCTACGGGGCAGCTCCATAATAAGACTTTACTAATTATATCAAGATGTCATGCATAAATTTGCACTTAAAAATACATCCCTGTTCCTTAGCAGGACAGGTCTGTCCCTGTGGTGTTGTTTTCTCAGGGAAGATGACTTTCTTAGAGGACCTTTAATAACAAGATGATCTTTAAGGTCCTTTCCAACCCAAGCCATTCTGTGATTCTAAGACTCGTAGCTTAGCTGGCATGGGTGAGCCTGACTCTCCCAGCTCTCCTGACCCAAAATGGTTGATCTGTGACTGCTCACTCTGCAGTGCTCTGATCTTTACTCACACTATTCCTCTTCCATGGCTCATGCCACTGTTTTGTGATGCTGTCAGCTAATCCTGGTGCACAGGGCCAGCCCAGGGGAACAGGATCACCTATTTATCAGCAGTGATAGGTGCCAGGCTCCGAGATGGTTGCCAGAACCAAAACAAGGCTGTAGATGCAGCCGAGGAGGTGGGAGAGGACCGGGACATCTGCACAGTCTGGCCCTGTTGGGTGCTCCATGAAAGTGTGGACAGTCCCTAACTGTGCAGAGTGCTCATCCCCTGGTGAGCTCCATGAACCACATGGTCTGTGTGCCAAGGGAGGAGGGGGTGTCACCATGGCCTGTAAGATCTGGGACCTCCAGGTGCCTTGAGACGGGTTCACAAGGTGTAGTGGCACTCACCGTGGGTATTTTCTCCTTCTGCTGATCAGCACGTATGTCCCCATGTACAGTCTCAGCCCCTCACTGACTCCTTCTCCCTTGGTCATCCCCCAGCAAACTCCCTCTGTGCTGCCCACAATCCTGCACAGCTCCCTCTGCCTTCATCCATCCATCCTTTGACCATAAATCATTAGCAGAGGCAAGATAACATCAGTCCCTGTGCCTGTCCTTTCAGCTCCTCTTGCTTTTTAGTTTCTTTTTTTCTTTTTTTTTCCTTTTTCCCTTTTCCTTTATAGCTCTGGCAGACCCAGCCAAAGGTCAGTGAGGGAGTGAGCAAGAGGAAGGGGAAAGTTGCCTGATGACTGAGGCAGGAATGTCTCTTCCCTTGTCCCTGCAAAGCTTCCCCTCTCCAGCTCCTTTCCTCTCCCTGCAAATAAAAGTTCATTAACAGCATCATTAGCTGGAAGGGAGGGAGGGAGGGAGGGATGGCAGTGAGGACATCCGTGCTGGGTGAGGAAGAGCTGGGGACGTGGCTGGGGCATTGGGGGACAACACCAGTGCTATTTATTGAGTGGTGTGGATGGGTTGGTTTTGCAGGCTGAAAAAGACCAAGAAAAAAAAATCAAAAGAGAAGTTAATTTGGAGTGAGGCTGGAGTGATAAATGCTGGGGTTTGCTGGTTAATGGTACCAATGCTTGTCGCTGTCCTCGGGGAAGCGGGCAGACCACTGTGTTTGGTGTCAGACACAGGAATGGGTGACTGATAACAGCAAAATAAACTTGGGTCAGAGCTGCCACCTCACCCAGGCAATGTTTTGGGAGCCAAGGGAGTGGCTGTGCCGCTTGATACCAACATGGTCCACACCAAGCCCCCATCCCAGGGATCTCTGCTGTGTCCTCCTTGTCACCCATCACTGGAACCACCTGCTGGAAAACAGGGTAGGGGGAGAAGGAAGGGTCTGCCACCACATCCAACACCATGACTGCATCTCCCAAGAGCTCAATCCCCAAAGAATTAAAAAGTTTAATTTTCAGTGCTATTCTGAGGGTTTGGGGTGAGGTTTGTACAGGTGGAGAGTGTCTTCACAATAACATCTGGTGGGGTCAGAATTGGGATTTTAGGCAAAGAGGTGGTTTACCAAGGGAAGTAAAAGATGGGTCCATCCAAGTGGTTTGATGGAACATAGTGAATTTGAATGATGGTTTGGATCAAAACATGTTTTTATGCTTGGAACAGTCCGGATTTCGGGTTGGAGAAGGGAAATGAATCCCCAAGGTCACCTCAAAGATCAGAGTTGGAGACAATCGCGGAAAGGAGGAGATCCCTTTGCAGATGAGAACAAGAGGACTATAGCAGCCATCAAATCTGGGAAGCCCGTGAAAAGAATAACAAAACAGAGATGTTAAATAGAAATAAAAGGGTTTTCCTCCCATTCTTCCCTCAGAGCTTCGGGGAATCGAGGGTGGGCTGGGAGAGGGCATTGTTCCTGGGATAAAGGCCTTCCCAGGGAATGGTGGTGCTGCAACCAGGGCACTCAGGGCACTGTGGGCCTGGCCCTTGCCTGCTTCCCACTTGGGACCAGTGGTGGCATCTTCCAGGAAGATACTCCTCCATGGGTCTTTTTATCTGTCTGGACAAAACCAGATTTAGCAGTTTCAGAAAGCTGTCCTGGCTCCTGTGCATGTCTCAGCAAGAGGGAAATTTCACTGTCTCCTCCCAGCTCTCCTATAGCCCTCTCTACTCCTGCCTCACTTTATTTCACAAAACCACTCTCAGCTTGTCCCTGTACATCTCATTCTGCCCTTCCAGGATGGTGAGGAGTGAACATGCTGACATCCTTGCTGTCCCAAAGCCTCTGCCCCATGTCCAAACCCTGGGGGCCACATTCAGCCCTGCTCCAACAATGCTTCACATTGCATGTCCCCCCAAAACTAACTAAAACCAGGAGAACAACCAAGGGACCTTAGTTATTGCAGACTGGCCGTATTTCTTCTTTTCCATGGCCTTTGGCAGAGGCAGCAAAATGTAGAAAACGGGTTAAGACAAGGGAGCAGCAAATGTCAGTCGAACGATCAGAGCCCTGTGCGTGGTGCAAGAAGTGCCCCGTGGCTACTGAAGATGTAGAGATAATAAATAACATTGCCTGCCATCTATTGTTCACTGATTGTCACCACTTTTGCCTCCCCTAGCTCTTTCCTAAGCGGGGTTGGAGCTGGCTGTTCTTCGTCCAGCTCTGTGCTGCCATGGCTGTGTGTGTATCAGCAGGGTGGGCATGGGTCACCCCAGATTAGTGACCTCCCTGATTCATCCCCTCAGTGCTGCTGGGGAGGAGGGAGAATTAGCACTGGATCCTGAGAGACCCAGCCCAGTTCTTGGTGATTGCTGAAGTCTGCAGGGGAAAGAGGGCTCGCAGCCAGTGTGGAGCCACAGCCGTGCTCTGCAGGAGCCGGGACAGATGAGTGGTGTTGGGAGGTTTGGCTCCTCTTGTGTCTCAGTCTCATCCTCAGTGGATGCTGATGGGACACTGACTCAGGAGGTGCCTCTGGGGCTGGGAGCTGCCACCTTCCTGCCAGCCCCCTGCCAGGGGCAGCCACTTCCAGCCAAGGTGGTTGGTGCTGGGTGCTGCTTTGGGTGCATTTGTTTATTTTTATGACGCCATTTAGCAGCCAGAGCTGGCTTTACAGCCAGGTAACCTGAGCAGTTGCCTATGGCAACGAAGCGAGGAGGTGGAAAAACTGGCTTGGGGGACTTAAGCTCAAGGGGATGCCGGGTGGCAATGCCACTGTGGTCCCCTCAGGGCGCCTCTCTGGCTGGTGTCCCACAGGCAGGCAACACAGGGTGGGTTCTGCCCATTCTCACCTCCCACAGTAATCCTATCCCACCCCTTGCCCATGTCCCTGTGCTCTAGTCCTGCACCAGCCTAATTTATTGTTGAATATTCAAGTTTTCTCTTGACACTTTTCTCCACCCCACTGAGGTCCCTCTGGATGGCAGCTCCTTCAGCACATTCAGGACATGGCCAAATCTCAAAATCCCCTACTCCCAAATCTCCAAACTTCACAAGACAGTGCTCCTCACCTCCTCTATGCCATGGATAAGGATGCTAAATAGGGCAGGTCCCAGGATAGTGCCTCGGTACTGCTCATCCCTGGCCCTCAGATAGAGCTGGGTTGCAATCCAATAGCTACAACCTTCTGAGCCCAACCATCCAGCCCATTTTTTTTTACCCATCCTGTTGTTCACCCCCATCTCTGGGATATAAGGGGATTGATTGGACATCAGGGGTGACAGGAAGCAGCCTTGCTGTGGCACCATCCCACTCTCAGTCCCCACAGGTGCCTCGGGCAGGGCTGTTGGGGCAGGTTCAGAGCAAACCCCAAGGAAGCAGCTCATCATAGGAGGACTAGGGAAGCTGCAGAACTGTGGCTGCGGGATCAATTCACAGAGATCCCTCCAGCCTGAGGGGGTTTATTGCTGCTGGGGCTCTGTGGGTGTGCAGGCGATATCCCCAGAAGATATCTCAGGTCAATGACCTGACCCGAGACAAGACGCTTTTAGGGTCTTGCTGCCAGCCCTGGAGATGGAGGACAGCTCCCGGGAGCCGTGAATCAGCAGGGATCAGAGCCGGCAGGCTGGCAGCAGGCAGGACAGTTGCTTCTCTGCAGGAGTTGTCTCCTACCTCCAGTCTGGTTGGCAGAGACAGTTCCCATTTCAGCATCGTTTAAAATCTTGGCACACTCCCATCGTTTCCCTGGCTGGGTACATGCTGCTAACTGAAAGCCTCGGGGTGGTGGTGCAGGGAGGATAAATACTCCCCGTCTAATTGCCTTCCCCCCACGTCTGAGTCTGCGGTGCAGCATGTAGACGGGTATCCACTCCCCTCCCTTCTCTTAGTGCCTGTTATCTCCTGAGGCCATGCTGTGTAATTTAGCAAAATATTCTAACACAGTAATTAACATCTGAACTTCAAGAGGGCACTGCCTTTTCACTGTCTCCTTCAGAGGAAGAGAAAGGAAAACCTTCCTGGCTGCAGTCATGAGCGAGGAGGGTGGTGCTGTTTGGAAAAGAAAATTGTATCTTTTAACGTGGGTTGTGTTGAATTTTTTTAATCACTCTCACTTTTTAAAAAGCATCAGCCCTCTGAGTTGAAAAAAGGGTCTTTGATAGTATAATGAGATGCTAGGATTTTTAGTATTGATTTCCTAGTTAGAGAATGAAGCAGAATTTTTGCTTTATCAAATGAGCAAAGACACCAAGGGGACGAGGTCTTGACCCCAGACCACCATCCACTCAGGTAGCTCAATGAGGCCAAATCTGAAGAGAAAATAAATCCTCTATGAAGAAGGGAACTTATTTACTCATAGAAGTGCTCTTCTGGTACTCAACAATCTGGTTCTGCAAAAATCAACTCTTCAGTCTCCAGTCCAGTGGGACTAGGACAAACTGGGAAGTGGTTCATGTGGGGAAAGGATGGAGGAGGGTGAGGGCTGTGGGCATGGGAGGGAAG
This sequence comes from Empidonax traillii, assembly GCF_003031625.1. Taxonomy (NCBI): domain Eukaryota; kingdom Metazoa; phylum Chordata; class Aves; order Passeriformes; family Tyrannidae; genus Empidonax; species Empidonax traillii. The sequence goes on from NW_020955712.1 coordinate 382,227, forward strand.
GGGTTTCAGGGAGGGACAGAAATAAAGGAGACTGGGGGTCAGGAAGATGTGAAGGAAGGAGAAATGAGGAGAGCAACAAGTGGGGAAATGTCTTGGGAATCCAGAAGATGAGGGTTGGAGACATGGAAGAGCTTGGAGAAAAGTCTGGGATTTGGAGCAAATGGGGCATGCTGATGTGTGGGGTTGATGTGGACCTTCACAGCCATGACAGGAGGCAGAGCGCAGGAGCAGGGGTCTGCAAAGAGCAGAGATGGGTGACTGTCTGTAGGACCGTGCTCCAGGCAAGGCTGGATGTCCCTGTACCTCTGCACCTGCCGTGGCATGAGTACATAAGTAAATAACCGTGCTAAAAGCTCCCACAGCCGCAGACCCCCACAGCTGTGCTGGCAAAAACGCTCCTGTGAATGCAGCTTGTTTGGGAGAACCCAAAATTTCCTTTAATCCTGGTCATTTTGGTCAAAGGGCAGGGTTAAGCCGAAGGAGATCAGGTGTTATTTGGGAGCAGATGAGGGCAGGCCAAACCCAAGGAGGGCTGCCCAAGGCCTTTGAGCCCAGCTGCCCTGTTGAGTATTTTGTGTGCAGGAACATATTCTTGGAAAGCCGCAGGACTTGTCTGGTCCCAGCATTAAAAACAGTGGTGGCGTATTTCAAACAGGGGAGGGGGAAATGCCACCCTTTTTCTCTCTGGGACCCACGGAGAAGGCAGCGGAAGCAATTTGGGCAGATAAAGAAACGGAGCTAGATACCATCTCACAGGATGGTCCCTCCTCCTCGCGTGGCTTTGTTTTTCTCCCTCGCCCTCCGTACCAGGCATTGTTAGTTCCCAAAAACCCTTTCAATGGGATGTAAACACAACTATTTGCGTCTGCCGCCATGCGCTCTCTCCCTCTGCAGAGCCAGGAAAGCAGAGAGCCTCCGGCCAGCCAGGGTGGAGCCCGCTGCAATCAAGCACGATGGTCTCGCCACTGTTTCTTTCCATGTTTTGTGTTTCCCCGGGACCCTTGGGATGAGATCACATCCTCCTCTCCCAGGGTTATTATGTCTTCGGCCGGGCAGGATGAAGCCGGTCGTCTGGGTGGCTCAAACTCCCCGTGCACCCAGACTGGGTGGCTCTGCTCGTCTGCCTCACTCACCTTCGGGTCCTGGAGGTCCACCTCCAGCCAGGGGATGTGTAACCACCAGGCTACTGTTGGATTGCAGTGTCTGGGTTGATGAGTGACCAGATTTTCTTCATCATTGTCTCCACTAATTGCCTCTTAATGGTTTCCATCTTCGCTGGAATCCCTTCTGCCGTTCCAGATCCGGGGAGAGAGAGTCATGTTTCATGGTTTCCCTAGTCTACAGTGGAAAGGAGTAGGAGGAGTTTCCCACGACTGGGTACAGGATTTTGTTCCTCTGGCCTTAATTCAATTTGCTGTTAAGTATCTCTGAGTTCCTCAGGAGCCTGACAAGGAGGATAACCAACATTTTGGTTTACTCGATGCAATAAACAAACTAATCTCTTCTTACCCTCCTCCCAGAGAGTCCTGGTTGTGTAATAGGAGAACAGAAGTCTCCTCCTCAGCTGAGAGGAGCACATCACTGTAGAAGGAGTTGGTGCCACCAAAACTCCTTTAAGTTTTCCAAAATGTGTTAGGGAAAGTGCCTGCTATGGGCACTTGCCATGCAGGCACAAGCAGCTCCAGCACAGAGGTCCTTCCCTCCTGTGCCACCTCATTTGGGCAGCTGCTTAAGGGATCAGCAGTGGCCTCTTCCTAATGGAGCAGCAAGAGTTGCTGTCAGTGTGTTCTCACCCAGGCTGAGAACACAACACCTCAGTCAGGCAACTGGGAAGAGGGATCCCTCCATGAGATGCCTGGGCTGGTGGCACCTTGTGCATCTTCCATAGGCTTGAAGACTACCAAGATCCCCAGAGGGGCATAAGCAGAAGGGTGTGGGGAGAGAAGCACCGCTGCTAGCGGAAGCAGCTGGACACAGACTGCCTCTCCCAGCTCAGCTGGGATTTCAAATCCCAGCAAGTCACGTTTTGGAGCATAGCAGAGCCTGTGCCTTGTGCAGGTACCAGCACAGACAGCTTGATAATGGGAAGATTTTATCCAAAACTTTGTATTAGGGCAACCTCAGAATAAAATGGATGAGCAGAGAAGATGTGACTTTATGCCCGTGGACTTCTAAAGGTCTGTTTCAGGTGCTCACTTGTTTCTTCTCTAGAAAAAAATTCCATCTGACTCTTTCTCCCAGAGAGGGACTTGGTACCCCTTTCAAAGAGGGTAGCACTGGCACAGCTTTTTGACTGATGTAGGATCAGCTCAGCTGACCTTCTGATGTCCTGGGTCAAGGAGCTGATATCCTGATGGGAGCAAATTGTAGAAATCCTGAAAGTGGCCTTTTGGTGGAGTGTTTTGTAATTACTCATCCCCCGCACCCTTGTTTGTGCTTGGTGTTTTCCTCAGTCCTGGCTGCTTTCACCACCCCCTTGCCTTGTGACAGTAAGAAAAGCGGAGCTGCAGCATTGCCTGTAGCTCAGAGAAGTGCGTGACTCTCCCCATGCGGAGCCATTTAGTCCCGTGGATCTTATCTCAGGCATCTTCCTTAAAGACTTGCGACAGTAGGTCGATAAGGGGCTGCTGGAAAAGCAGTAAAGTGCTATTGATGTCTGTCTGCAGAGAACCCGTCGGGCACAGCAGAACTGGCTTGTGCTCCCAGGAGGACCCACCCAGCAGACTGTGGGGATTCCAGGAGGTTTTGGGGGCAGGAGTTCCCCAGCTGTGGTCCGTTAGAGCACTGAGAGCACCTGCAGAGCTGGGTTAGCAGCACTGCACACCCTGCACCTTAACCATGCTGCTGTTTATAGGGGATGATCATAGAACCGTAGAAGTGTTTGGGCTGGAAAGAACCTTTACAGCCCATTTCATTCCAAACCCCTGCAATGGGCAGAGGGACACTTTCTACTGGACCAGGTTACTCCAAACCCCATCCAGCCTGGCCACAGACACTTCCAGGGATGGGGCAGCCACAGGTTCCTTGGGCAGCCTGTGCCAGGCTCACCCTCATTGCAATTTCTTCTGTCTGTTTAGTCTGAATCTCCCGTCTTTGAGTTTAAAACCATCACCCCTTGTCCTTTCGCTATGGGCTGCACTAAAAACTCTGTCCCCATCTTTCTTATAAGCCCTCTTAAAAGGTGGTCTCCATGATCATCCCAATGACAGAGCTGGAACAAATCCATCTTGCTGAGGACAAAGTCCGTCACTGCTCTTAACCAAGGGCCCTTCTGTTTAAAAGCAGGATGGGGAAGCACCATCTGTCCTGCACTTCCAATACAGTGCTTAACCTCCAAGTGGCACAAAGAGCTGATTTCTTTTTTTTTTCCCCCTCCCAATCAAAACGTGTCTCCATTTTCACCCCCTTTCCTCGTTTCACGCCTGTGAGCTGGTTACTACACCCGAGCGATGCTGGTTGGCTCCCCTGTGGCCGTGGTCCACGCTCCCAGGGGGAATGCTGGCAGGCACCTCCTTGTGACCTGGGTGCAGATGAAAAGCATTCCTGTGGGCAGGTGCCGTGGAGCGGCTGGGAGGCTGGAGCTCCTTGCCCTGGGGCCGTCTGGGTGTCCGTGCATGTTGCCACCTGGATGGATGAACCCGGGATGCCCATTGGGGAGCCGGGGCGAGCGGCGCACGGGCTGTGGTCAGCCCGGCATTCCCTGAGTCTCTCCCCGGCCTCTCCGTGGCTCTCAGTGGATATTCCCAAGGTTTCCGTGCTCTCACGCTGGAGTCATCACCGAAGCATCAGAAAACGTTGCGTTCTGAGGAGTGGTTAGTGGCAAGCGTCACTTATGTGTCGTTTTGCAAGCGATATCATACACAGTAATTAGTGCTGTGCTGTGCAGGAGAAGTATCACTGCAGCTGGAAAGGGTAATGTATGCGTTGGGCTGCTCCCACCCCGTCTCCTGGGGGGAATTGCTGAAGAACACAGCTGAACCTGTGTGGTTTGGTGATAAGGGGTGGCGGGGCAGGTTCTGCTGTCCCCCTTGCGATGTGGGCACCCCTGAGAATACCAAGTAAGCACTTCAGCTTCTCTGCAGCCCAGATGATCTCAGAAAGCAGATAATAAACCCAAATATTTGGGGTGAGTCCCATCAGCTCAGCTCTCTGGTTTGCTCCTGGTGGTCTGCACCTCGTGCGCGTGCTTCCATTGTTGTTCAGGGGGACCAAACTGATTCTGTCTCTGATGAGGCACAGCTGCAGTTCTGGGGCTTCTTTGGTCCTTCAACTACCACTGCGTGCCCACCCCATGTGGCTTATGATGCTTACCTCTGCAAAGATGTAAAGGGCAGGTTTTGAGTCCGTGGAGGCCAGGGAAGGTGGGTCCCAGTAGCGTGTCATGGAAACCAGTCGCACTCAAGAGCCACCCTGCAAGGCACTGCAACTCCCCCACCACACATGGCACTTCTAGGAGAAGACCCTAACATTTATTTTGGGTTGCTTATGCAAATATTTAGTACCCTAAGCCCGCCACACTGACCCTGCAGAGGACCTTGCCTGTTGTTCATCTCTCAGCATGACCCAGAAATTCAGAAGGGAAGGCGCCCGGTATCTTCCACCAGTCTGCAGAGCAGCCAGTCCAGCACCAGAAACAGAAGTGAGAAGCCTTTCGCAACCAAGGCTGGGTATTATATGACTGGCCGGGCAGATTCTGGCATGCAGCCTCTTCTCTTAGGAAATCAAGCAGACTCTTTGTCTGCTTTCCAGCAGGAACTGCTGCTTTCATTGCCCGGCTTCGCCCCGTACGGGGGAAACCGGCTGGAGAGCAAAGGGAAGTTTTTCTCTCAGACAACCCCAACCCCCCCGGGGGGATGATTACAGGTTAAACCGAGAAGCGTGTGAGTCTCAGCTCACCTGTCCTGTTGTCTGCCTCATGCTCCTTTTTCAAATCCCTTGTCCACGTTTGCTGGCCAGTTTGAACCATGTGGGAGCCTGGTGAAGAGGGAAGGGATGGTGCCCGTGGTGGGAGCTGGGCAGAGGCATGCAGCAGGGAGGAGCAGCTATAAATGATTAAATAAATAATGATTCCGATGTGGGAGTGCTAATTTAATGGCTACAGTGGGTTTACCTTAAAATATTGTAAGTAAATATGAATTAGGTTGTGAATGATGGATGCAGTTGGCTGGGTGGTCACACAAGTACCAGGACTTCAGGGCTGTGGTTTCGCTGGAGCTCTCGAACCACTGACACCATATTTTTTCTTGCAGTCCCCATCAGGGCTGACTCAGGGATCAGAGAGCTTTGGGAAATGCTGTGCTCTTGCTGGAGCAGCCTCCCAGGTGCTTTTTGGGGTGGCGTGGTGCTCCCATGGGGCACACTGGGTGGGGATGGAACACCCTTTGAGGAATACATGGAAGTCGTCATGGATGGGTAAAGAGGCTGATGGTAGCAACTCCAGGCAGCATGATCCTTGCAGTCAGCAAGCCTCAGTGCCAGCGCCAGGCTTCCTCCTGCCCCATCATGCAGGGGTCAGCAACAGATTGTTAGTGCCTGCACCCCGGCATGCTACAAACATGACCAGGAACAGGCAGAGGAACAGGGACACCTTTCTGATCCTCTGGTCTTCAGTCTGTTGCACTGATGCAGGTGGCTGACAACCGTCTGTGGCCATGAGTTTGGACTCTTGTTCCCCAGATCTGACTGGTGGGCCCTGCTCTGCTGCACAGGGGCTGTGCCTGGGCTTGGTGGGCAGGTTGTCAGCCTCCCCAGTTTCATGTCAGAGGCAGAGGCTCACCTGTGGCGCTTGGGACTGGTATCTCTTGGTGCCTGGGTGGAGCAGTGAAGCACATGGTGCCTTGGATGAGCGAGGTGGGGCAAACAGTGCCTGAATGGAGCGATGGAGCGTGTGGTGCCTGGATGGGGCAGTGGAGGGCATCCTGGGTGGACAAGGTGGTGCACATGGTGTTTCCATGGACAAGGCAGAGTAAATGGTACCCTGGTGGATGAGATGGAGCATGTGCATTCTCCCTGTTCATCCAGGTCACATCAGGTGAGGTCCAGGAGGGCGAGCATGAAGTTAGAGGGTCCCTGCCCAAGGCTGGGGGTAGGATATGTTCAGTTTCATCACAGGTAGGTAAGGCTGCTGCTCACTAGCCAAATATCTGAATGCTTGACAGTGACATATTCATCCTCACAAACACCTGGGAAGCTGGATCAAGGAAAGCCCAAGTGAAGTTGCATCTTTTCCACATGTCCTGGGCAGAGAGCAGGGCCACTGAGGGGACCACAGCGGAAGAAGGTCTGGAGCTGGACCTTCTTAATCAATCCCAAGTCCATTTTCATGCTCGAGCTTTCATGTTATGTTCTTTACTAAAGAATAGCAAGAATAAGAAAGGTGAATATGTGTTTTATTTGTGGCCGTACTTCATGCCACATATGTGAGCTATATACCCCAGGAGGGAATTTCTGAACTATTCGTGTTTATATTTTTCCCTAATTTATTTTTCTTCCCTTTTTTTTTTTTTTTTCTTCCCTTGATAGTGCTGGGTTTAAAGTAATCTCATGGGTGGTTTTTTGTGAAGAATCTGTGAACTGTTTGTGAGAACTTATCTCAGAGCACGCGGCTTGGGCTTAACTAACATTTTCCAAACAACTCAGCAGAAAGATAAACTGGGGCAGGGGAGGGGAAGAAGGAGGAAAAACACTGTTGCACGACTCGAAAACCCTGGCTGAACCTTTGGCTAGCGTGAGATAAAACCAATGGACAACGTGCTCATGGAGATGCTGTAAACATCATCTTCAAAGTGAACCAACTGCTCTCTGCCGAATGCAAGCGAGGCTGAAGACAAAACTCTTGAGAGCAATGATAATTCCTTGCATTACCTCTTTTTTTCCCTAGCTGTTTTCCAGCCTTTGTGGAGCTGGTAAACAAACAGGCGTTTATTTGTAAAGGAAAGGAAACACAGAAAAACAAGAGTGGGAAGGAGAGATGATAAGGCTGAGAAGGCACAATTGTCAAGGCACAATTCTGATTTTAGAAAAAAGGATGTGACTTTGGAGCGCATTCAGTTATGCTGAGCGATTTTTATAAGGGCAGTTTTAATCAGTTCAACCCTTTTTCCAAAGTTTGCCTTTCCCTAATGAATGTCAGATACTAATGAAGCCAATTTTCCTTTTTTTTCTCCTTTTTATTCAGTGCTTAGTGCATGCACTCAGCTCCCCACTGCGTGCGGGGATTAGCTTGGAGCTATCAGACATTGCTCATCCCAAAGCGATGGGATGGAAGTGGCCACGGCTTTTGAGTGTTTCCAGTACTTGTAATTATCATAAAGATGGAAACAAAGGAAAAAGTGTATTTTTGCTCCTGTTTCAAGGGTCCTTGCTCACAGTTTCAAGGGTCCTTGCTCACATTTTCAAGGTTTGTGGGGTGGGACATGCTGAGCTCCCACACTTTGCCACCGTCAGGTAAAGACATTGACCCTCACTGCACGTCCTGAGTCTGAACCAAGTGGGATGAGCATCTCCCTGCACCGTCCAATGCCATGCCCAGCAACATTTTGGGTCTTTCTTGAAAGTTGCTCCTGCTTGTGAGCTCATGCTTGTGACACAGAGTTCGTGGAGAGCAGGGTTGGAGTTGGTGCACCTGGAACTCCGTAGTTTCGTTGGCACCCATTGCACCTGCACCGCTGTATAATCAGCCTAGAAGATGCCATATTAATTAGGGTGTATTGGATGTAACACTTTCCCATCAGGTAATTTTGTGGCTCTCCAAAGTGTCCCCAGGGGGATGGGGAGGTTTGGTGGTGGGTGGTTTTGCCTCTTGGGCAGAGCTGTTCCCATCCAAAAAGCTGCTCCCAGGTCTGTGCAGCTCCAGTGTTGTTGGCTGATGGTTGCATTTAGTCACTCTGTCTGCAAAATGAGTGTGCTTTCTTGTTGCCTGCCATGGGATAAAACAAAGCATTGTAACCTGAACAAAATTCATTATGAGAGCTGTTAGTCTAAATTTTATCCGGTGTTTTGTTGCTGTTTACCTGAAACTTTTGCTTCCCTCTTTTTGATTTTCTATCCTTTCCTCCCGGAAGTTTCAAAAGCCAAGCTGGATGAGGAGATGCGAGGAAGAGGAAGAGGAGGAAGAGGAGGACGAGGTCATGGATTTCTCACTGCTTCTCTCTTCTCTCTTTTGCAGTTGTTGCAATCTCAGGATGTGAAAGAAGACGCCGTGCTCTGCTGCTCCATGGAGGTAGGGAGGCACCTGCACATCTGCCCTAATCCTCGTTGCTTTGCCCCTTCTGTCCTTGGCCATGCGTGTGTGAAGCAGCTCTTAGATGTGCACAGACCCAAACAGCTGTGTTGCTTCTTTGCATTATGGAATGACAGGATGGTTTGGGTTGGAAGATATCTTTAAAGGTCATTTCGTCCAACACCCCTCTGCAAAGAGCGGGGACAAAGAGCTCCAGCAGGTCGATGAAGTTCCTCCAAATCTCACCTTCCATTGATTTTTTTCAGCACAGAAACACCTGTATTGGAGTAAAAGGTGTCCTGTGGCTCACATGAGAGGTTTGTGCTGCTCAAAAGCAGTTTCTCAGAGAAATGCTGGTACCAATATAGCTGAGTTTCATTAGTTACTTTTTTGGGAAGTGATTGGCCCATGGGGATAGATGCTTTCCTTGCAGAGAGCAGTTGAAATTGCAGCCTGAATGGTTAAAATTCAGCAAAGCAACAGGCAGCCTGGGAGAAGGGTTTGACTTTTTAAGGTGAAGACCTTGGGGAGCTCTGCTTTGGGGAGCCTTCCATGCTGGGGGACTCACCACTGTCCACCCCAAGCTTGGACCTTCTCTGTGGATCCACCTAAGGCTTATGCTGCTTTATAGAGGCTCTTCAAGGAGTAGTTGTTTCAGAAAAAGCCTTTGGCTGTCCTCAGCAAAGCTGCACAACAGGTATAAATGCAGATCTCAGCGGAGCAGGATTTGTTATGCACACAGGAGTGTTCTGCTTATTCCAGCTAATGACTGGGAGTCACTGGGAGCTGTGAATCAGCGAGTAAATGAAGGGCCAGGTAGAAGGCAGGAATACCACATCACAGCCTGCACTTTGTTTTGACAATAGCGTGATTTTTAGGTGGGATTTTTTTTTCTTTTTTCTTTTTTTTTTCTTTTTGCAAAAGAGATCCAGCGTTGCCGCCTTTGAAGTCAGTGGGAGCTGAACCATACGCTCCTTCAGCAGCCCAGCGCTGATGCTTTTGAAAACCTCGCCCTTCGTGCTCAGCTCTTGGGGCCTGCTGCTGCTGGGTGGTTTTTTTTTGGTTTTCAAAAAGCCACGACGCCTTTAAACCTTGCCTGCACCACGCGGGCGGAGAACTGGAGGGACGGGAGGCGTCTGTAAAAGGCAGTTGGGGGTGTTTCAGCGTGACAGGGGGATAGAATCACTGACTGCCTCGAGCTGGGAAGGGATGTCGCAGGGATCAATAATCCACGAGTGACCCCTTCTTCTCCCAACAGCTGCAGAGCACTGGCCGGCTGCTGGAGGAGCAGCTGCCCGAGATGATGACGGAGCTCCTGGCGATCGCACGCGACAAGATGCTGTGCCCCTCCGAGTCCATGCTGACGAGGTCCCTGCTGCTGGAGGTCATCGAGCTGCACGCCAACAACTGGAACCCCCTGACGCCCACCATCACGCAGTACTACAACAAGACCATCCAAAAACTGACAGCTTGAGGGGGCAAGGGCGAGGTGGGGTGGGAAGGGACGAGGAGAAGACACGCGCCTCGATGGGATCCGGCAAGAGCTTTTCCGATTTAAATCCCCCCAGCAGACCAAACCCAAGCATGCTCGAGAATACGTTTGTGGGGCGGGGAGGGAGAAGCATGTTTCTTTTGCAGCCGCGCCGCCAAGTGCCACCCCCTCCTCCCTGCCGTGGTTTTGTTTTTAGGGGGTTTCTTTTCTGAACTCATTGCTCAAGCGGCAGCAGCGCATCCCGCCGGGTTATTGTTTGGCTTTCGAAAAGAGGACACGGAATTTGGAAAAGAAAAAAAAAAAAAAAAAACAAAAAAAACACAACACATAATCCAAGTGGGGGCTAGCATTGTTTTCACGCCGTCCTCCTGCCTTGCCCTGGCCAACTGGCAGGAGACAGCAAGCAGCAGATGTCTCGGGAGGACAAAGCCAGACACACACTACACCAGACGCTCATAATTGATGGCTTTTGTCTAGCGGGGCTTGCGTTAGGTTCCCCCCCCCCTCCTTCTCTTGTTTTCAACTTTCTGTGTGTCCCCCCCACCTACCCGCCACCCCTTCGGGAGCAGATCGGAGAGCGGGACGACTTTCTCATTTGCACTGGCTTTTCTTTCTCTCCGAGCATTTGTAATTTCTTCTTATTTTATTGTGACGTCCGACGGACAATTGCGAGCAGCTCGGAGGCGCGTGGAGCAATGCCTTCCCACGAGCTGGCTAATGGTTTATGTGAAGATGCTGAAGCAGAAGGAGTGTTTTAAACGAGTCCAAAAGCCACTGCAGAAGTTACATAGCCACTGTCATCTTGCCAGTAACCTCTTTGGTGGATTGAGAAATGTGTTCTCTGAGCTGGGGGCTCTAAAAAAAGGGGATTCTGCGGCTCTTGCTGTTCAAGTTGCCGTTATTCCTCAGCCACTATAACCCTTTTTCTTTTGTAATACTTTTTTTTGTTTCCATTGAAGGAGTGCTTTATTGTAATTACTGTCATGGTTGTAATTATGCATTTAAATCCAGGCCTGTTATAGTTGGGCCTAATAATGTACAGGACGAGGGAGAAATGAAGGTTTGATGTTCTTCTTTGGAGACTGGTAAAAGAGAAGACAAACAATGTATGGCAAAACAAAAGAGTGAAAAAAAAGAAGAGGAAAGAAAATAGATTAAGCCAAAAATAGAAGTTTTGAGCCTGGCTTCTAACTAGCTGAATATGCTATCCAGTGTTCCTAGGTGTGCAGTGTGCAGGAGAAGCTGTGTCCCGTGGTCAGTGTAAGTGGCACCATGTCATTGAGGGATGGGTGACATTTTCAAAGAGGCAGAGTTTGCTCGGGGATCCCCAGGTTGCTCCAGGATCCCCTCATTGCTCCGTGCTGGAGCATCCCAAGGGAGAGGGTGGCTGCAGGGGATGATGTTGAGATGCTACCTGGGTGAGGAAATGCCCAGGGGGTGAGGAGGCTGGTCCGGAGGAACACCACGCCGCTGCATCACTCCCCGAATTGTGAAGAAGATTTGGTTGTCTCCTTATTTTCTCATCTGTCAACACTTTGACTTACTAAATCCCTCCAGGTGCTTATTTTAGTGAAGCCTAATGAGGGTGCAAGCTGCCCCATCCCATCTGCACAGCAGATGAGGAGCCAAGGAAGGCACGATGCCGGCAGCCCATCCTGTTTTTTCCCATTATTCAATTTACTTTACTGTGATAAGAGAACTTCTGCTGCGATGACGGCGCGCTTGGACCCCGGACCAGGCAGGCTGGGTCTGAACGCAGCAGCTCAAACCCATTTTTCCGAGGAAGACGTTGAATTTCTGGTGGCTTGTGGAGAAGACAGATTTCACCCCGACCTCTTTGGATGTGCAGTATGTTCTTGGGTGCCTTATGAATGTGTTGGTCTGTCCGTGATGGGGAGGAAGCTTTTGCTGCAAAATTCAAAGGGCAGAAGTTTTCAGCAGAAAATGCATTTCAGGAGGCGGGAGTCGTGATGCTGGAGTTCAGTGTTATTTGGATCCTCATCTGGTTGTCTGCTGATCCAGTTTTTATTCCGCACATGGAGCAAGAGAAGCAAGCTGAAAACGGGAGCTTCAGTTTTCCTCTCTACTCAGAAAGCAGCGGCATGATTTCTGAGTGCACTGGAAGTGTCTGGAAAAACGAAGTTTTACTTCATGGATTTGAGCCCAGGAACTTTGCGTGGTGACGGACGCCTTGCGTTGGGTCAGCTTCATTAGTAGCAATGGGGTTTGAGAGTATTAATGAGCAGATGAACTTCATTAAGGCAGCAAAGCCCATCAGTATTACAAGGCTCAGGGTTGTGCCCATTGCTCTTTGTTTTTTTCTGCTCCCTGAGTTCTCAGGGAGTGGAGTAGAAGGGGATATAACACCCATCGCAGTGTGCTCAGGCACAGCATCAGTCTTCTGGGAGAAGACCTAAAAACCAGTTTTGTCTTCATTTTTTTTTTTATTTTTTACCGAGGAGAAAAGTCCCTTAACAGGGACGCAGCCTGATGGGTCGGGGTGCCAGGGATCCTGCCAGCAGAGATCCAGACCACCACTCCGACCCTTGCAGCTTCTCACATCCCCCAGAATTTTTTCTCGGGATGTAGTGAAAGAAGAAAAAAAAAAAAAAAAAAAAAAAAAAAAAAAAAAAAAAAAAAAAAAAAAAAAAAAAAAAAAAAAAAAAAAAAAGAAAAAAAATCCAGAGACTTGGGGATTTTGTTTCTAAAAACTTGAATTTTCATCAGTGCATCGGGAGGCATTCAGAGTCAAAGTGTAAGCCACGAGGCAGTATTTCTGCTAAAGCATTTCCCTACCCCTGCCTGCTGTGAGGGTTTATTCAATTTTCCCACTGCAGGGCAATCCTGCAAACCCCACTGACCAGGCTTGGCCCATGACTTTCCCTTCCAACACTGGGATTTTTCCCAACGAAGAACTTCTTTGTGGAGTCTGTTTGGTTTTAGTGTCTTGCCATTTATCTCTGCTATTAACATGGGTTTGTCCAGCCATTAACTGCTTTGGTACATCAGTCACTCTGTGGATATCCGAGAGTAAAAATGTTGACCAAAAAATGGTTTTTTTTTTCCCCAAAATTACATGCTGCCAATGGTTTCTTTCCGAAGGCCATCTGTAGGAAGCTGGCAGGCACGTGGCATCATTCACCAGGGTACCGCGTTGGGAGAAGAGGCACCACGAGGACATTTGATGAGGAGCAACGCTGGGGAATTTTTTGGGATGTCTGGTGAGCACCTGGGGATCCTAGAGTGTTTTCTTCTCTTTTTTTTTTTTTTTTTTTGTCTTTCTGTAGAAACGGTCGCCAAAGAGCGTAATTCTCTCTTATGTGTGTTTTTAGGTGCAAAGCCACCAGCCACACATCTTCCCCAGATTAGCCAGATTCCACCTTTGCTGCTCAGTAAAAAGTGTCTGTGTGGGGGTTTGCTGCGTTGTCCCCATCTGGCCACATCAGCAAAGGGGGGAAATAACCTCCTCGGGCCAAATATGTGCGGGGCCAAACCTCGGGTTGGTGCAAAAGCGAGGGGCTGAAGCCTCTGCGGGGAGTGATGGTCCACACCACGGCCATGCCCCTTTCCCTCGGATGCCGAGCAGGTTTTCTGACTCCCTGCCAGATTCCCCAGCATCTAGTTCACCTCATTCCTGGTGAAATTCTTTCCAAACTGACGGTTTTTGCTACTACCCACAAAGTGACTTGCTTGGTATCCCCATGAGGGCTTTCGCCCTTGTTTGGAGAAGTCTCGTGTATAGGGAGGTGAAACAGAAGTGGGGGAAAAGAAAGGAAAAGTAAGTGATTTGCTTGGTTCCCCTCTTCCCTCGAAGGAGATTAATGAGTATCTATTCTTAGCATGATTGATGGCTTTGAAAGAAAACTTGTCAGAATAACTTATGATTTATTTTCATGCTTATTTTTATAACATCCCTCACTTGGAAATCTCTCAAAATCTTAAATATGATTTTTGTTGTTATTTTTTAATTTCCCCGCTGGGTATTTTATGGCTTTACACTAATTTTACACTTCTTGGCGTTAGCTATTAGACAGTCATGGTGATATTTTCAGTATTCTTTCAGGAGAAACTATACTAAGGGTTGCAAAGTCCACTGTCAATAGCCAAGGGAGCTGCGGTGTCCTGCAGAACACGGAGTTAACGCTAGCAATTTTTTTTTTTTAATGTATTTATTTGCATTTGAAAAAGCAACATTTTTAATTTAATCATATTTGTTAAACTAAGCGCTTTAAGAAAAAAAAATTTTAAAAAATATTAAAAAAAAAAAGCAAAAAGGTTTTGGGGAGAATAAAGACTAGATATTCATACTAGAGAAATCACAAACTCATCGTTTTCAGCATTTCAGAGACTGTTAAAACAAGGGAGCTAATAACTCTTTGTGGCAATTCAGTCTTTGTTTATAGAACATCCAGAGCCACTGTATGCTATAAAATGCATCATCTGAGTAATAAATGTTTAAAGCTTGACATTTCCCCATCTCTTTGTGGGTACACGCTATCGCTTCTGCTGGTCTGGGAGGGAACGTCCCTTTGTTCGGGATGGAGGAAAAGGAATGTTGGGGGGGGAGGGGAAGGGGGAGCGGGGAGAAGGTTATCCCTCATGGTGTCTGCTTGGAAATACAGCTTGGGAGTGCTCTGTGGGGATGGCTCAGCCTGTGCTCCTGGGGCTGGGTCACATCCTGCTGCACCTCTTGCTCCCCATCGCTTCTCACGGGGGTGAGGATAAAGCCCACGTGAGCAAAGGGCTCAGAGGTCCACGAGTGATGGATTGGGCCACTCTCCTGGCTTTGCCTCCCATCTATTTGTGCCCTACCTCAGCTGAGTCTGCAGGTCTCTGCAGGACCCCGCCTCACTGATTTATCACATCCGTTTCACCCAATGCTACTTGCAAGCCACGGCTGCCTGTTAAAAACAGTCTTTTTAAAAGGTTTTATTCGGATGTCTCCCCTGGAAAACCCCTGTCTAGCCCAAGCCAGTTAATTTTTGGCTAACTGAAGTGTATGTGTTAGCCTGCAATTTGTCCTGGCTAGAGGATGGGACATAGAGGGGCAAAAAGAGGTGGAAGGTGAAACAAGGAGTGATATTGACACCAGGATCCTGCAGGGAAATTCATGTTCCTCCCCAGCACTAATCCCCATGCTCTCTCTTGAGAGCAATTTCCCTAATGCCAGAGCATCTTCTCACTCAAATAATGGGCTCACAGGACAGAGCTAAGCATCTCAGATGTCCAACTTCCCTGGGGGCCAGGCCCTCCCAGATGCAATATGTTTACTCCAGAGAGCAGGGCTATGGGAGAAATCCCCATCGTTGGCCAAGTTGTCTTGACTCCAGCATGGTGTCCATTCCCTGGAACCCTCACCTAATCCCACCTCTTTAAGGGTTGAAACTGAGCCTGAGAAATCTGAATTTGGGATCATTCAGAGCTTAGATGGGATATTGCCTGTGAGTGTGGTGAGGGCCTGGCACAGGTTGCCCAGAGAAGCTGTGGATGCCCCATCCCTGGAAGTGCTGAAAGCCTGGTTGGACGGGACTTAGAGCACCCTGGGTCTGGTGGAAGGTGTCCCTGCCTGTGGCAGGGGGTGGAACTGGGTGAGCTTTGAGGTGCCTTCCAACCCTGACCATTCTATGACTCTAGGACATACCATACGTGACCATGTGCCACCCTTTCCAAGGAGCCATCCCTAAACCTCCCTGTCGTGAGCCCCCATCTAGAGCCAGACCCTACAGCTCCAGGTTTTGCTAGAGCTGGAGTTTGGCCTGCTCAACCAAATTAGGGTTTTGGGCATCTGGACCAGCTCTGGAAGGAGTTTATCATCAATGGAGTTGGGCTGGAAGCAGTGAAGCCAAGAGCAGAGATGATCCCTGGGCCCCTGGGACCACCAAGACACATTAAATGAGAAAATAACCTGCAGTAACCGAAAATTTGGAGCAGATGGATGGGCACCGCTACAGAGCTGAAGCTTTCAAGATGCAGGAATATTTCTGTGAATTCCTCATGACTGCCAAAAACCCAGACAGCAGCAAATAAAGAAACCCTATGGATCACAGTAAGTTTGCTCAGCTTCCCTAAAACACGGCAGACCTGCAAATAGCCAGGATGCAGCGTGTTCTCCTCTTCCAGCATCTCCACTCCTGCACTGGATATTAGGGGAGCTTTTAAATGCTTGTGCTGGTGGCAGAATGGGTAACAAAGATAAGTAACCTTAACGTAACAGCATTGCTGCTGTGTTCGCCAGCTGAACTGTAGCTTCAATGATTATTGCATGGGATCCGAGAAGAACATTGATAGTAAAACAGTAATGCACATTACAGGAATGTATCCCCTCCTCCTTTCGGGTCCTGTGTTGTGATCCTTAACTATGAAACTGGAGACTTGTGTGACTACGTAGATATGACTGCTGAGCTTAGCTTGATGTCTGTCCTACTCCTCAGGACTTCTCTGAATTCCTGGAGACAGATTTCTGCAAAAAAAAATGTCACGTACTTGAATACCTGGGTTATATTTTATTGATTTAAACACTTACAGGATGCCTACACTGCTTGCACCTCTTGGAGAGTCCTGTGGTTATCCTTGCTGTCACAGATGAGCATGGTGTCTCGAGGACAGAAGTGGAGCCTTTATAGGGAAGTTTGGCTCTCCCTCCCTTACCGAGGCACTGCTCCCCTCAGAGCTGCAGCCTTTGAGGGGGCTTAAGTGCTGTTGGAAAGGGCAAAGCCTTGGTGGATGGGATGCTCAGCTGATGCCTCATCCCATGCCAGATCAAAGCCATTTCCCACCAGTCGTGGCCGTGCCACGGAGTTAATGGGAAAAAAACACGAAGTCCCTCTCAAGAGAAGTAGTGACATTTCAGAATTCCATTCTGTCCTAAATCGTGCCAGTTTTTTCACCAAACAAAGCGTTTTGTTTCGATGTATGCTGCGTTGCTGTAGCAATAACATTTAAACAAATTGTTTGGATTTTATTAGCTCAGACCTTCTCAATAACTTCCCCCTAGAGCTTTCCCGTCAGAAGTTTCCACTCTGGGGAAAGTGATGCCAGGAGATGGTGAAGGTCTGATGGGAGAAATCACCCCTACCATGGTCCTGGCCTGGCTTCAGCCTCTGCTCCTCTTCTTCCAGCCCTGCCAGAGGAAAATGCATCAGCATTTCTGGCCCCACACGTATCATTCTTGATGTCCAAATACATAACAACAAGTGAAGCCAAGACTTCAGCTGAACATCAGGAGGAATTTCTCGCTGGAGAGGGTCATTAGGCATTGGAAGGGGCTGCCCAGGGAGGTGGTGGAGTCCCCATCCCTGTCAGTGTCCAAGGAACGACTGGATGTGGCACCGACTGCTCTGGGACAAGGTGGGAGTTGGGCATAGGTTGGACTCCATGGTCTTGGAGGGCTTTTCCAATGATTCTGTGATTGTGTGAAGCTGTGGCTGGGCAGACAGGCCCTTGCTGGTGCTGGTGGTGCCCCCACGTCAGTCACTGGTGATGGAGCTGTGAGAAGAAACCAGGTCTTGGAGCAGCTCCCTGCAGCCTCTGCAGCTGATGGAGGAGTGGTGGATACAGCTGTCCAAGGAACTGGGCTGCAGTGAGGGTCTCCATGAGCGTGAGGGGTTATAGAATCATGGAATGCCAGAATGGTTCGGGTTGGAAGAGACCTCAAAGACAATCTGCTTCTGTCCGCCTGCCAAGGGCAGGCCAAGAAAATAGTCTATGGGGTTCCATGGCACCAAGGACCAATGCAAAATCCAAATGGGTGATTATGGAGACTATTTCCACACATCTACCAGCAGCACCAAGCCTGGGTTTTATTTGGGGGGTGTTGAAGATACAGGTGGAGGCCCCAGGTTTACCAATCCAAGGGACAAATCCTATCTGCTCTTGCTTCACGCCCGCACCGGGGAGGATTTCCTTCAGGCTTGTTGTCCTGGGGGTGGAGATGGGGAATGAGTTGTGCCCTCTTACCTCTGAAAATAATAATTGTGATCTCTGGAGGAGCCTTGGCTTTTTTGGCACAGAGTCCTATGCTCTGGCATCAGCTGTGCAGGAGCTGGAGCCGCTCACCTGCCATGCACAGGTGAGATGAGAGCAGCATCAGCCTGGTGTGCTGTGGTCAGGTAACAGCAGAGCTGGGGGTTCCCCAGGGCCCTTCTGTCAACCACAGCGAAATTATCTGTCGCTGGCACTTCCTTTGTCCGTGTGGTAAAACCCAAAATAAATCCTGATCAGCATTTACTACCCCTTGCCTTGATCATAAAATCATGGAATACCTGAATGGAGTTTGAAGGGGCCTTAAAGTTCATCATATTTCACCCCCCTGCCATGGGCAGGGACATCTTCCCCTAGACCAGGTTGCTCCAAGCACCGTTCAACATGACCTTGAACAATTCCAAGGATTAGCACCCTTCAAGCTCAGGAAAAAATTTTAAACTGACATTTTTTTTCCGAAATTTAAAATTTTGAGGTCGAAAAGAGGTCAAATTCAGCTTTCAAAGCTCTGGAAGCTTTCAAAATTCAGCTTTCAAAATTCAGCTTTCAAACCCTCTGGAAGAGGCTAGATTGGGTAGGTTAGCGGCTGTGCGGCATGAGGGTGGGAGGAAAAACTGCACCAGGGGATGGGTTATCCAAAACCTGTCTGGTGGTAATTACACATGTCGGCTGATGAAAAACTGGTTTGAGGGCAAACACTGTAAAAATATTGCTGTGGGGAGAGAAAGACGACAAAGATTGTGAAATCCAGTCGGTGGATTGTTTTTACAGCGAAGGTAACTTCTATCCCCAGGGCTGGATTTTACAACTCATGGAAGAAACCAACCCCCAGTTAGCACGGCTGTTCTGGTCTTCTTTTCAAGTAGAAAAAAAAAAAAAAAAAAGCAGTGTATTTGTCAGAAAACATGATTTTGTGCTGACTTTCTAAAGATAAGTGCAGTCTTGTTTTTTTGGGGGGCGATGAAGCCTTTGGGAGAGGGATGGTGTCGTGTGTAGTGACTGCAATTTGCTTTACAATCACTGTGTTTTTACAATCATATCCTCCTGTATGTATTTTATAAAAAATCGCTTTTCTGCTGCTTTTCTGAGCAGTTAAAGTTGTTGCTGTGGGGAATCACTGCTCTCACAGGGGTTCTAAACCCAAATAGCACAGGGATGCTGCTTGGGTTCTGTTTTTCAGCCCATTCCACCCATTTTTTCCCCCCATTTGCTCTCTGTCCTGTAACTTATATTTCCCTTTGCGAAGGGCTCCTTCCCCTCTCCAGCTCTGTGCTGTCACGTTTGGCCACCTCAACTCCATTTCCACAGCTGAGGATGCTGGGAATGATGAGTTGTCCTTGTGCCAGTCTCCACCTGCACTCACCTTTTTGGGCACAGAGTCCTTGGTCCCTGCAGCTCACATGTAGGTCCTCAGAACCTTGCACAAGGGTTTTCTCCTTTTGGTAACACCTTCTGCTACGCTTCAGATTTGTAAAATCATAGAATCAGAGAATGGTTTGAGATGGAAGGGACCTTAAAGCTCATCCAGTCCCACCCCTTGCCATGGGCAGGGACACCTTCCACTAGGTCAGGTTGCTCCAAGCCCCGCCCAACCTGGCCCTGGACAGTTTCAGGGATGGGGAGTCCACAACCTCCACTTTTCCAGAGTTGTGCTGTGCTTGCATCCCAAAATCCCCCCAGGAATCACCACAAGCCCTGTACCCATGTATATGCCCCAGGGATGTTGCAGGGAGCCTCATCTCCCCTGCTCCTCCCACCCCTCTGCACACAACCCTTTGCCTCCCAGTTCCCCCCCTAATTACGCTCCCCTCCACGTCTAATTGCTCCCATGGTGCTGGATGAAAGTGGCACTGGATAAAAGTGACACTCCTAAGGGAAGCAATGGAGAAAAAAAAAAAAATAAAACAGGTCCAACAAGCAGTTGTCCCTTGGAGGCCTGTCCCAGCCGGGCGTGGTCCTGGCTGGACACGATGGGGACAACCAGCCCCGTGGGATGATAATACACCTCGGCCACCCTCAGCAGAAGGTCCCATGGAGTGTCTGGGAGATGTGGCCTTGAGCTCATTGTCCCATGGGAGGTGGGCAGGAGGTTTTGGGGACACCCAGGGGGACTGGAGGAGGGGTGGGAGTCGGGGCTGGATTACCCCCAGGGCGCCGTGCCGGAGCCTGTTTTCTGGTGGGAACTGTCAGGATAAAATTAGAAGTAGGTTGAACTTTATCTACAACTTGAACTGAGGCTGAACTCAGCCCTGTTTTGTTTTGGTTTTTTCCAAGTTCAGTGGAGTTCATAGGGAGGGAGGCAAGTGGGGGGCACTGGATTATTTTATTTTAACTTGCTCTTTCCGTGACTCCACTGGAGTTTGAGTGCCTCATCAGCTTGCAAAACCTCTTCTTGTGGTGTTCCCAGTTCGAGATGGTGATGTGGTGGCTCGAATACTGCCACAGGCATTTTTACCATGCCAGATATTTGGGTAGTGCAGGGCTGACCAAGCCTTCCCCTAGCTCAGCCCTGGTCTGCCCAGCCCAGCCCAGGATGGGAAGACAAAGAGTAAAACTGGGAGTGAGTTTGGAAGGTGAGACTGTGCAGAAGGACCACAGTAGTTTGAAATGGACATTCTTCAAGGGATTTTTGGCACAGTTTTGTCCTGTGACAACTAGCTGGGCCTCCAGAAAACCTTCCAGCACTGCCAGCGCTACTCTCAGTCCTCAGTTTTGTTGTGGCCACCCCATAGTGATGAATTTGCGTGCCTGGACACGCACCAAGGGACCTGAGAGCCAGAGCCACGCTCCACGTCCCTGACCCCCTGGGTTGTGCAAGCTGCTGGCACCCGTGCAGAGGTGTGTGGGTGGTGCAGAGAGCACGTATGGCACCGTGCACCTCATTCTGGGGATGTGACAGTCCCCTCTAGGCCACAGGAGCTGGTGCAAGCAGCAGCACAAGGACATGGTTGTGGAGGTTTCACGTAGCAGAGGGACAAGTGGTGCTGCATCACTCCAGGGCCAGTTGTGCTTCCCAGTGAGCCAACTACCTCTTCCCAGAATAGACGGGAGGCTTTTACCACATGGTTATTTCACCTCCCAGATTACTCAAGATTTTGTAGAAACTTTACCTAATTTTTAACAGAGATGCCTCCTAGATCGCTGACAAATTTAGGGAATGCACAGGGCAGACTCATTTCCTGGAATAGGACCTACTTAAGGAAAAGTCCCTCCAGGCTGGCTCCTAACTATGACACATTTGATAGCCATTCAAGGACTACTGGGAAACATGTGTCATTTGTCTCCGCAAGGCTTCAGACAGTTTCATCATCAGCTCTGCCTGCTCTGTGAAATAAAACCAGCTAACATCTACTAGCAGCCACACAACCTCTGGGGCTTATGTAGGATGTGTCACAAGAGTGTGGGCTTTTTTTTTTTAACCCGCATGGTTTTACGCCCGAGTGCAAAGCGGCTTTGTCCCTACTGCACCTTGTTTTCCTTCCTGCTGTCTGGGTGACCTGCGCTGTCCCACGGAGGGTGGCACAGGCTGTGGGTGTGCCACCACTGTCAATGAACTTTGGCTCCTTAAACCATGGAAAACCCGACGTGCCGGAGGGAGGGATAGGTGCCCGGCGTCCCGGAGATCGGATTGCCCCAGGGGATTTGCTGGGAGTCCCATGACGGGCCTGGAAGGGAGCCCAGACCGCCGGGCACCGCCGTGCTTTCCACCCAGGGCGCTCAGCCGGGGTCTCCGGAGGACAACCAGTGGCCTTTGTCCCTTACTGTCACACCAGTGTGTGCAAACCCCAACCTGGCACCAACCCGGCACCAACCCAAAGTCTTGCCAGGGGGTGAGTTGAACCCACCACATGGGACCACCTCTGCATGGGATGGTGGCACACGGCAGTGGGGCAGCCCTGGTGTGAATCCCTCCCGTGCCTGCATCGCTGGTCCCAAGGGGCCACACCTGTGCCTCCCTAGGGGAGGTGTTTACCATGGCTCACCCCGTGGGCAGCTACCTGAATTTGCACCTCAGGGGTGTTTTTTAGGACAAATCTGAATCTCCAGCCATGAACCACTTCCCTGTGCTGCTTCAGGATGCTCTATTCACTAGCAGTTCATGGGAGCTGTAGCTTGAGCACCGGTATCATCCATCCTCCTCATCTTTGTGGGGTCACCCCACATCCTCGGGGTCTCTCACCACTCTGTTTCACCTCCGAGGTGCCCCACAGGATCTCAGCACCAGCTGTTTCGCAGGCAGATGACGAATCCAGCACTGCAGAGGGGTTTTTTAATGTCACCCACCTCAGCCTCCCCGTCCCTGTGAGCTGTTCCTAGGAGTCCAAGAGATCAGCCTCCAGGAAATGCCGTTATCAGCTGCCTCCATCGGCTGCTCCACTTGGAGCTCCCCGCCTTGCTCCCAGGGCGCCCGATCCCAATCCAATTTCTACTGGAAGGAGATAAGACAGAGAAAGGAGATAAGGGCCAGCCAGCAGCCTGGTCACCCTGACTCACAGGGGACAGATGTCAGCTCAGGGGAGACATTGTCCCTTTGGGACAGCGTGGTGGCACCAGGACTGAACCACCTGGGGTAGATTTGGGGGATGAATCAATCCTCCTTCTGGGGTGTGCACAACTAAAACTGGGCATTCCTGATCACATACGGGGAGAGGGTTCAAGTTCAAGCAGAACTAAGGAGTCAGGACTAAGATGCTCAGCTCTCATCCCTGTGCACACTGCAGGGTAAAAGTTTCCCACCCTTTCCTCCCCAAAAGCTCCAGCACAGTCTCACGCTTCTTTTCCTGAGCAACTCCATTTCACCCATCTCATCCCCTTCCCTGCAATACCAAAAATAGCCAGGTTAGTGGCAAACACAGGGCAACGTGATGGTGAGGGACCACCCATTTATCCTGCCAGCTGGTCAGTGGCATGCTCACCAGTCAGTGCCTTTAATTAAAACTAAATGGTTAATAGGAAGCTGAGCAAAGGTCTCCCTCCTGGCTCCTGGCACAGGTGCCAATGGAAATCGTGCCGGGGGCTGAAGTGCTCAGTGTCGTAACACTCCCTGTCTCCACCTTGTCTCTTTGCCAGGGCACTAACGTCACCACAAAATCCTGCTCCCAAATAGTGCTGCCCTGGTGCAGATTAACCTGTGCCTCTCAGAGCGGGGACAACCCCACAGGCATCCCTCTACCCATGGGCTGCTTCCCAAAAGGGTCTCTTGTCTCTGACCTGAAGTTTTGGTAGGGAATGGTTTTCCTTTTAAGCCTGGGGCAAGCTGTATTTTGACTGTCGCCCGTTTGAGGGGAGGGTATTAAAAAAAAAAAAAAAGGAAAAAAAAAAGGAATTACCCAATACAGAGCAGTTTCCCAAGGTTGAAAAGCAGGAGGATGGAACTAATAATTAATCGGCAGCGGCTGGTGGGGGCTTTGCTCACCTCAAACAACCCGGTTTAAGGGTCAATTCACACAGGTACCTGTAATATATAAAAGAAAAGGTCTTGTCCTGGCCTGAGGATGGGAGAAAGAGGGGGGAAAACAGGCGTGGAAGGTGAAACAAGAAGTGACAGCAACACCAGGATCCTGCAGGGAAGTTCACGCTCCTCCCCAGCACTCTAATCACCACGTTCCCTCTCCATCTACCCATCTTCTCCCCCTCAAGAAGTGGGCTGAAGGACTAAGCATCTCAGATGTCCAAACTCCCCTGGGGGACAGCCCCTCCCAGATCCAACATGATTGCTCCAGAGAGCAGGGTTTTGGGGGAACTCACTACCCTGGCCATCATTAGCCGAGGTGTCTTGACTCCAGCATGGTCTCCATTCCCTGGAACCCTCACCTGCTCCCACCTCCTTAAAGAGCAGTGGGCTTGAAACTGGGCTTGAGCCTCAGAAAGTTGGTTTCAGGATCATTTAAAGTTTAGATCAGATACTAGGAAGAACTTCTTGGCTGCAAGTGTGGTGAGGGCCTGGCACAGGTTGCCCAGAGAAGCAGTGGTTGCCCCATCCCTGAAAGTGTTGGATGGGGCCTGGAGGAACCTGATCTAGTGGTCTAGTATCCCTGCCCATGGCAGGGGGTGGAACTGGATGATCTTTAAGGTCCCTTCCAACCCAAACCACTCTGTGCTTCTACTGATCATCATCCTTGATGGAGCAGACATCATTAAACACGCATGAAGACGCAGTCAGATGTATTTTAGTGCGTATTTCATTCTCAAGTGGTCTGAATCAAAATATGCAGGAGAGTAAATGGAGCTCTTTGACCAAAACCTCTGCGACATGTGCAGACTTTTCAAGCAGAAAATAAGTGCACTGGGTCGTTCTTGCATTTAAAACACCCTTTAGAAGTCATGCAGTTCATGCGCAGCAACTCACTGCTTTGCCATACAGGTCACAGATAAAATTCTCCTAGCTGTGTGTACTTATGTAGGACTGTTAGGTTTTACTCTGGCTGGGGGTCTGATGTCCTCTGTCTCAAACGGAAACCCACTGTGCACTGGTGGCTGCTGCTAAACTCACTGGTGATCCTGTTCCTGCAATTCCAAGGTCCTCCTTATCTTCAGCAGAGTCAGCTGTATCCTCAGAGCTAATTGCAATAAACAACACAAAATACTTTTCCTTATCAAAACATCTTTGTGCAGAAAAACATCTTTGTGCAGAATAGATAAAAATGTGGTGCTCTTGACCAATTTTCATTTAACGCCTGGTTGGGCTGCTCCCTGCCCAGCACAAATCCGGAGACTTCACCCTGAATTTTCTTGGGACCCTGAGAGTTGGACCAGCCCAGGGGTTCCCAAAATTATGTAGACCTCAGAGGACCCCCACATTTCTGGTGGGTGTTTCACACCTCTGTGAGAACAGGGTCCCCAAACACATCTGATGGATGTGTTGGGAAGTTGGGAACTACTGAACTGGTCCTTATTAAACCCCTCCAAGCTCCCCTATGGTCTCGTTGCAATTTGGTGCTGAAAATAACTGTTCTTACACACCCATCCCTCACCTCTGCAAAGCTATAAAGAGCTGGCAGATGGCTGGATGACAGCTATTATAGTCCATAATAACGAGAAGAACAAGGATATTATAATAAATACCATTTGCCCAAATAAGTGATGTCTAATGAATCCTGGGTAATGATTTAGTAATAAAGTTGGTAAACTAGTAACAGAGGGAGTCTGGAGGATGGTGTGTAAAGTGCTCAGAAAATTAAAAGATATCCCAAAAAAGGAAGCTGGAAGGACCTGGGGCTGTTTAGTCTAGAGAAGAAAAAAAAAAAAAAAAAGATGAGAGTATATTGTAAATCATAAAATATGGCTGTTGAGAGAAAGGAAATAAACTCTTCATTATCACAAAAGAAGGGCTGAAAAGTCATGGGTTTAACCTGTAGGAAGGAAGATGCAGCGTGGGTGACAGAGGCCTGGAAAAAATTGCCTGAAAAAACATTGTAGAGCCACACTAGAGATTTTTAAGAACATGCTGGAAAGTGGTTTAAGGATGTCTGGATTGTTCTTGGGATTAGCAAGAGGTTAGCTGATTTTCACGGCTCTCTTCCAGCACCATTTTCTATTATTCAGATTATTTTGCTTCCTTGGTTGGGTTGTGTTTTGAAATTAAAAGAAATATCTCACTTTAAGATTTCTGTCGTTGTCTGCAGACCAGTCTTCCAGAGGGAAGATGTCTTCTCCTCCAGCAAGGACAACAAATCCCTAAAGGCAGCCAAAAAAAACTACAGCAGGGATTGCTAACAGCAAACCCCAGGGATATTAGTAGACATTACTCCAGATATTGAAGGTCCATTGCTGAACAGATGGGAGCTCAGTTCCTAAAATGTCGACTTCCAGAGAGATGTACCAACCTTGAGAAGATCTGTTTCCATGAGATGCTGTGTATCTGTCGACAGCGTTCCTGGCAAAAACACCGGCACTAACATGAGAAATCCTTTTGGTGTTCCTCAAGCTCAAAGTCCAAGGACAGACAAAATGATAGGAAGATGGAGATGAAGAAAAAGCAGACAGGGCTTTATATCTCAGAGCTTATTTGCAGAGGAGGGCTGTGGCATGGAGAAACACTCCAAATAAAGCTGGGTCTGGAGAGCCTCTGTTTGGGAAGGTCCCAGAAATGAATGAGGTTTTAAGGAGGGGTTACAAGAGGAGGCCGAGCAGGGAGCGGTTAGGAGGAATTTTAATTAACATCAGCATTTGCAATGTTATTTAATAGGGTCCAAAAAAACATCTGAGAGCAATGAAAGCTGAAACCAGCATTTTCGGAGCAAACAGAGGCAAGTGTGGGGCTGAGAGAGCTGGAGGGCTGGCTTCCTGGGGGGTGAGGCACACTTGAGGAGGTGGAAGCTCCCTGGGGAGAGACAAGTTTGGAGAGGTGTATTTGGGGGAGTTGCTGGGTCAAACACCCCTGGTGGAGGAAGGGCTGAGCATCCCTGGGATAGGAGATGCGCTGGCTTCTAGGGCTGTGCGTGGTACAAGGGAAGCACCAGCCGTCTGAGATGGCATTTAGGGAGGTAGGAACCGGCAGCATCAGAAATTGGGACCCTTTTGGGACACAGAGACCCCCCCCAGCCAAGGTGCTGGGTGCTTTGAGGGGCTGCTGTCTGGATTTAGCACCCTACAGAGGCACTTGAGCCCTGCAATCCCAAAGGGATGCCCATTCAGGCGTGAAATGGAAGAATCTGGCCTTGGTGAAGGCACTGAGGACGGGCACCCAGATCCGTGGCACGAGGGTGGGCACAGCCACGGAACTCCAGCAGCAGAGCAGGGGGACAGCGACCACAGTGACCACACAGGTCCACCACAAGCAGCTTTGCTCGCCCAGGACCCCGGCAGGCATTTTGTCCCCGCTGGAGAGGACGCCAGGGCCCAGAGCAGGGTTTGCCAGCCCAGATAACCCCACAGTGGGTGCGGGAGAGGCTGCCAGGCCAGGCTGTGCACGGCACACCAGCCTCGGCAGCTCAGGCTCGTCCCGTGCCCGAACTTGTCGATGGGGCTGTTCAGAGCGATGACATAATTACAGTTTCAATCGCAGATTAATAAGAAGTGGGGTTTTTTTAGCAAACTGTGAGGCATGCCTGAACTGGAAGGGCATTTCAGCTCCCCGCTGCCTGGGAGCTGAGGGTGCCATGCCCTCTTTGATGTCTCCTGGCTCTTAGAAATACCAGCAGCGGCAGCAGCACTCCTGTCCCAGCTGCAAACACCCTTCCAATGGCGTGTTCTCCGTCAGGAAGGATCACAGCTTTCATCTCCAGCACTCTGTTGGGCAACAGGTCTATAAATAGACTGGGGAGAAGCCATCCCCAGCCTCTAAAATAAACAAATTCTGCTGGTGGAGGAAAGTCATCTCAGATGCCACCCAAGGCACAGGGGCTGATAACTGAGAGGGAGGGGAAACTAAGGCAGAAGCCCTTTGCCCGAGGTCAGTCAGAGTGCTTCTGTGACGTGACAAGCTCAGGGATGCATCTGGAAGGCTGCAGCAGCAGGGGAAAACTGGCAGAGCAAGGCCGAAATGGACTATGAACCACTGTGTAACTGTGAGATGAGGAAGAGAGATCACACCCATGGGCCAGACACCAAAAGCCAAGCTTAAAGTCCAGGTTTTAAGGTTCTGGGTCAGACCCTGAGATACAACCACTCAAAGCAAAGCCACAGAGGAGCAGAAATTTACTTCAGGGAAGGATGGATATGGAAGGATATATCAGTTTCCATCATGATTTCTTTTCCCTGTGCAAGGTCTCCCATTTTTCCCTCTTCCCCTGTCATTCAGTCCAGCACAGCTTACTTGGAGCAGGTGAATTTCTCACATCATTCAGGTTTGCAGGTCTCAGTGCCTGATGGAGGAGCATTGGCACACCCTTGGGCATGTCAAGCCTGGGGCTGTCCCTCAGCTGCTCCCAGTGAGAGTCCCAGAGCCCAGTCAAGACCTGCCAATCCAACTATTTTAAAAAAAAAAAAATCCTCAAAAAAAAATCCTCAGGCCTATTTAAAAGTCAGGATAGCCATTTTTTAACCCCTTCCCCCTCTGACTCTTCATCCTGCACTCCTCAAATTCCTCCTGCATTTGGAGGAGTGGAGAGTTGGGCTTCCCACTTTTTCATGCCTACATAGCTCCTGGAGCTCACAGACGCTTGTGAGCCTTCTGCAGCCAAGCAGAGTCCACAAGTGGGAACCTTGCATGGAGCTTCAAAAAGCAGCTGAGACTTTGGCACAGAAATGTATAACCAAGATCTGCCGTACCTTGTGCTTTCCTGCTCTTCATGTCGACCACCTCCACTTTCAGGTCCAGTTTAGGCATTCATCATATTCTGCTTTATTATTATCCTGTGCCACTTATTGCTCCCCCTGAGGTTGTTTAGTGGACCGTGCATCTCTGCTGGGAGGAGAAGGGTGTATTAGAAGCTGCTGAGCTCTGAACACCAAAATCACCCTGGCTCCATCTTCCTGGAGCTTCCCAGGTTACAAGCAGGTCTATATCTGGAGATCGGTTTCCTCTAACAAAGCAGGTCCCTATCTATAGATCTGTTTTCCTGCAACAAAAATATGCCCCAGGTGAGAAATTTACCTCCTGAACTCAGCGTGACCTCCAAGAGCTGAAAGATTTTGGATTAGGAACATTGGGGTTGACTGTGCTGAAAATCAATCCAACCCTGGAGCCACACTGCTGCCAGGTGTGGTGATGCATCCCTGCAAAAAAAGTCCCAGGAAATGTTGTTTTTTTTTTTTTTTTTATAGTATGCACACTAAAACATCAGTGTTGGCTCAGTCCAGCAGTCCCCCTCAGCCTAGAGGTCTCCAGGGGATAATCCCAGTTGTGGGTTTGGGTACCACTGTCCTTCTCTCCAGGGACAAGAGCTGGCAGCACCTCCAACTTGGGAAGCGGCTGCATGGGCTTAATGCTTCAACTGCAGCCTTTTGTCCCAAAACAAAATCCCTTAAAAAAAAAAAAAAAAAGAGCTTGAAGGGTTAAAGTAACAATGAAAGTTTTACGAGTCCAGGCTGCAGATGTTGCAGGCAGGGAGATGAAAGCAAATCCCGCCTGGTTGTGCAGGCTCTAAGCCCTAAACAGCCCGTCCGATGGAGGCAATTCCCTCCATTCCTGCTCCACTCTGTCTCCTGGCTGGAAGTTTTTCTGTCGGTGAGCCCACAAGCATCACATCCCTGCACGAGGCCCTTCCGTCCCCGCTGCTCACTCTTGATCAATTATTAAAAACAGAAAGTTCTCCAACCATGAAATTCATCCCAGCTTCCCCATGGCATGCTGGGCTGGAAGAACCAAGCCACAGGGCTCTCAGGAAAGGAGTAAATGCCACTTCCAGCAGGGCCCTTTTGGGGTGCAGGGCCATCTCCAGGGATTTGGGTTTGTGTTACCCCTCGGTTCCTGCAACCAACTCAGGTGAGCACACTGCCCACCCACTGCTCTGCGGGATCCCACCACCCAGCTCCCAGGAAGATCAGGAAGGTTGATTTCCCTTCTGTCGTGTCCATCAGGTCTGGTTTCCACTT
This sequence comes from Empidonax traillii, assembly GCF_003031625.1. Classification (NCBI taxonomy): domain Eukaryota; kingdom Metazoa; phylum Chordata; class Aves; order Passeriformes; family Tyrannidae; genus Empidonax; species Empidonax traillii. Next base: position 411,398 of record NW_020955712.1, read on the forward strand.
TCTTTCGCTGAAACCCTTTTGCATTCTCTTTATTTTCTAGTTTCTGCCCTTTGCAAGCTCTCAGCCTTGGCTTACCTTGCTGATGAGGAGCAAAACTTGTTTCCTGATCCATTTTCCACTGGAGATTGGCTCTAGACTAAGCTGACAAGCTTTGGTAGGTGTGATACTGGAGCTGAAGTTTGGGCCCCCGAGCTGTCCTACTCCTTCCTTTGCAGGGTGCTTTGTGCAAAACAGATACCTTTGGGTTCAGAATGTGATTTTTTTTCTATTTAAAGCATATTCAGATTGACATTCTCATCTGGGCAGCTGTACAGAATAAAAGGAGTCCCCCTCAGCTCTCACGCAGCAACTCCCTGGAGGTCTCTGGTGGTCCAGCTCCAGACTTGGGTACGCACATGCCTGGGAATAACTTGCATATTTTCTACAGGGCAGGGGATATAAATACATCCATGGTAATGCCAACCCTCTTGTATCGCCACAACAGCAAAATTAGTAGTTAGTGCCTTGCAATATGTGGGATTTTTTTTCCCTTTTTCCCATGCGTGTTGTAACCCTGGTAACCGACAGCACCCGCACCGCCGTCTGACTCGCGCTGCTTTGTTCCCGTCTGGTACAAAAAAAGCCTGCAAACACTTCACCACACTGAAAGCTAATGAAACCACCCAGAGTTGACTCTCTCAGAGCTGATCTAACACCCAGTGGGCTTCCACCTCCCTCCTTTTAGCCCTAACCTTGCTCGACTGCAAGGGATGGGGCCACCATCTCTGAGCACCTGCCCACAAGATAAGGCTCAGCTTTTTTCAAAGGGGTTCAACACCTCTTGCCTGAAGGAATTCAGAACACCTCCAACCTCTCCGTGGTGCCTACAGACTGAGTTGTTTGTGGAGGGTACAAGGGCACCCTTAATCCCTTGTTTCAGCCCAAATGGGCTGAAGTAAATATGTCAGGTGGCTCCAGGGTCGGGGACAGGGACACCAACATCCCTCTGCACAGGGTGTCTTAGCTACTGAAGTAGAGTTGCGCTCCTGATCAGCACTTCTTTTCCTTGCTCACAAATCCAATGAGCATCCCAAAAACCCAGACCATTGTCCCAGCCCAGACAGCAAAGCAGACCCTTGTTCCCACCACAGGGTCCCTCCAGGAGGACAAGTCACAGTACAGTTCGACCTGCTTGGAGTACAGTTGCTAAATCAGGTCTTCTCACTCCTCCCAACCTTTGTCATTTCTGGAAGCAGGAGATGAATTCACCCTCATATTTCCAACACCTTCAGATTTCATGAGCCTTGTCACAAGGTTCAGGAGTTATTCAGAATCACAGAATCATAAAATCATCAAGGTTGGAAAAGACCTCCAAGATCATCAATTCCAACCATGTGTGCATCTGACAACCAGATGGATGTGCGAACATCAGAGCCTCTTGTCTTTCAGAAACCAGAGTGCCTAAAAAAACCCAAGAGGATGGTCAGATTCATCAGCAGGAGCAATTTGGCACTTTATAAGGGTGATCCAGTAGCATGACGAAGGGGAAACATCCTGGGCTTTTCCACCGAAGCTGATGACAGGGACCTTGCCTGGTAAACATTACACAGCAGTGACTTCCCCGTTAACCACAAGAACCACCCAAGCCTCTCAAGTGTTTCGTTTTTTGTTTCATTTCATCTTGAAGTCGCACAAAAATTTGTACAGTGACTTGCTGGAGAGTCTGGGGATGTTCCTCTGGCTCCTCTGTGCAAGGCTGAGCAAGGACTCCTCCTGCCAAAGTCTGGTGACACAATGGGGTCACAGGGGATGGACCTCTCCAAACAGCATTGGGTGTTAAACCATGGGTGTTCAGGTCCAATCCTGGCCTTGCTGTCACCCCCAGCACATCACTTCTCATTGCTGCCTGCTCACAGGCTGCTTTGGACAAGGTCTTTGTAATGCCTGTCCCAAAAAAAGCCCAGGACTCACCACGTGAGTCCATGATACTCTGTGGCATGGGAGAAGCTCTGTCCATCACTCCTTGCTGTGAATATTTTTCCCAAGGGAAATGCCATTTCCATCTATGAGTGGGTTTTACTAACTCCTCCTAAGCCAATTTTTCACCATTTTGCCTCCAGAAGGTCTTTCAGACCAGAGGCATGGGCAGAAGGACCCATTCACCTCAAGGGCTGGAAGACAACCTGCAAGACAAGAGCCCACAGATACCTTGGAGAGTCTGGGGAGTGAGTCGGATGTTGAGCATTACCTGAGACTGGGATCATGGCTCTGCACCGCTTGCAAATGGCTTTCCTATGTGGAAAACCATGATCTCGAAAGGGTGGAATTTTACCACCTTCCCTTGCAGTACGTCAGCAGTTGACATTTTGACAATATTTTACGTATGATTTAGCACAATAATTGCATTGTTTGACCCCCCTTTATTGCACTCCTCAATTACTGCTTGGCAACGTTGGGGAAAAAAAGGCCCAACAGTGCTGTAATTTATTTTGTTGCAGCATGTCATTAGGAGATTTAGCACTGATGATCCTGGAGCCGTGGTCCAAAGCAAGAGCACAGTTAACTGGGGCAGACTGATGTCAGACATCCCAAATTTCCAGAGATATCCTTTTCTGAGGAAGAGAGGAGGGAGACATGTCCTGCCGTCCACTGGAAAATCTGGACTTCAGACTGTCTCAACCACCTGATGTCTGAGCCTCTTAAGTGGATGAGATTTCCCTAAGGTGATTCCCAAGGAGGAAAGAGTGGAATCCACAGCTAAGCTGTACAGAGCACGAGGATAGGTGAGGTGCCAGGGCCTCCATTGTTCTGCTGGAAGATATTCATGGAGATGGGGAGTGCCTGAATTTAGGTGCTGAGGGCATGAAGCAAGAAGGACATCATGTTGCTGTCCAGGAGTGACCTGTCAGCCGGACATCAGCATTTTCATTTGGTAAGGAACTGACTCTGCTCTTGCCTGTGGATCCTCCACCCAAGGGCAGGTTGGGGCTGTGGTTCTGCTCAGGCCAGGTTTATTCCAGGTCAGCACTTTGCTTCCTGTGGCCGCAGCTTTTCTGAGCCCTGAAGGTGGATTTACAGCATTGGCAAACCCCAGGCAAAGGGAAATTCTTCCTTGTTTAACCTCCAGTCTCTATTTTAACCTTCAGACTACCTCCCACTCACCACCCCAAATCTACCAGTTCTAGAGCTGAGTGAGCTCTGGGTAAATGGGGACACATATGAGCTGGTGCTCAGCATCCTTCTGTCACGTTCTTTTTTCATTTTTTTTTCTTTCTTTTCTTTCTTTTTCGTTGCATTGAATGAGGGCTAAAATTAGCTCAGCAGGAGGTGAAGGCTGGAACATTTCAGCTAAAGTTGTCATAGCACTGAAAAGCCATAGTTTTGCTGATTATTTCTCAGCTTTCTTACTGCGAACAGCATTGCCTGGCCGTTTATTTTGACAGATGAATGCAAGCAAAGATCCCATAAAATAAAGTGATCCATGAGGCTTTTCAGGTCATTCTGCATATGATTTAACGTTTGACCTGGAAAGGCATGTCCAGCTGAAGGTCCAGACAGTTCAATGAGTCATAGCCACGGCCAGGGGTAGTCACACAAGGGGTGTGGAGGATGTCTCAGACCCTCACTGCACCCTTCAAAAACAGCCCACCAGCACTGCACCCATCATGGGGGCACCTCCATAGCCAAACTCTGGGCTTAGCTGTATCATTTTTCCTCTTTGCACTGTCACAGAACAATAGAACAGTTTAAAGATCATCTTGTTCCACACCCCTGCCATGGGTAGGAACACCTTCCATCACCCCAGGTTGCTCCAAGCCCTGTCCAACCTGGCCTGGGACACTTCCAGGGATCCAGGGGCAGCCACAGCTTCTCTTGGCAACCTGGGTCAGGGCCTCCCCACCCTCATAGCCAGGGATTTCTTTCCAATACTTTGAAGCCATTCCCCCTTGTTCTGTCCCTCCAGGTCCTTGTCCAAAGTCCCTCTTCAGCTCTCATGGAGCCCCTTTTTAGGCAGTGGAAGGGGTTTTAATGTCTCCCTGGAGCCTTACCCAGGCTGAGCGCTCCTGGCTCTCCCAGTCATGTCATCTCTGCCTCCATGACAGAGCTGCTTCAGCCTCTGAGCATTATTGTGACCGTATATATTTTGGAAAGCTGCTGTGAAGAGTTCCTTTAGGGGTACAGTATTTTTATACTCTGCTTTCAGCTTTCAGGATAAGCAACTTTGTGTAGTCTCTGTACCTCACAATAGGAAATCCTGAAAGATAGGAAGGTTAAATTAGTTGGTCACACCTCATGGGTCGATGAGTGAGGACAACAACCAGATCTAAGTTCAAGGGACAAAGCCATCTGTGCTACAATCTGACTTCAGGGCTTTAACCACCAGGATACAGTACATACCTCATGGAACAAGGTGAAAACATCTGCAAACCATGTCTGCAGTGCAGAACTCTCTGGTGTGCCCACTTGGCTTTGGTGCCACCCATCAGGGACAAAACTATCATCTCATCTCTTCTGGCTTAAGGCCCACGAGCAGTTTTCAGAAGCACAGTTTGGAGGTGGGAAAAGTAAAAGTGAACCAAATATTCCCCATCTTTTGGTTAATCCAGGGTAAAAGACATCCAGCTGTGGCAGCCCCATCCCTGGAAGCATCCAGGGACAAGTTGGATGGGGCTTGGATCCTCCTGGTCTAGTGGAAGGTGTCCCTGACCATGGCAGAGAAGTGGAATGAGACGATCTTTTAAGTCCCTTCCAACCCAAACCATTCTGGGATTTTTCAGGTTTCTGTGCTTCTCAGACAGCTGACTATAACCCCAGAGCGGTCACTGACGTGGTGGCTCCTAGATTTGGAATGATCTAAGCCCAGGTCACTACTGCCCACGCAGACCTGCTCACACAGATCAATGCTACAAAAACTCACACGTAAGGAGTCAACAGCTGGCTTTGAAATGAAGTTGTCTGCTTCATCCTTCACCTGCACAGCCTCTGATAGTGTTCCCCGAGTTCCTGATACGTCATCACTGCCAGCTTGGCTGCTGCACCACACAGGTGTCAAGCGATTATTGGGTATTTCAGGTTTGCTGGCCGAAGCCAAACTGTAATGAAGATGGCATTGTTTCAAGACTTGTTCTACCGGGTGCCTCTTAGTGCACATCAAGCCAGATAGAATGGCTACATCCATCATGCCTTCAGCTTTTTCAGCCCATGCTGATTCCCACCCGAAGGGCAAGGCCAGAGCCTGGAAACTCCCGTACAGACCTTGCATACAACCAAAAGCCATTCTGAAGCTGGTTCAGGGGTTAAGCAACATGAATCCAACTGAAGGCACAGTCCATTCAGACACGACCAAATGCCGTATCTCAGTAAATCCCTCTGGGATGGGCACCTCTCCACTGAACGGAAGGCACAGCATTGAACTGATGCTCACTAAGTCTGATCTGCTGCTACGTCCACTCACCACCTGAAGGACAGCAGAGGCTGAAGTCACGCTCCTGGGGTCCAGTCATTTTGGTAGGGTAGCATACAAACCTTTTACTTCTCCACATCCTCCAGGCTCCAGGACTCTGGCAGTTCCACTCAAGGATCCTCTAGACAAAAGGCAGGAACCCGCTGTAGGGACCTTCTCCCTGGCAGAGCGTATGTGCAAGGGGGATGTGGGGCGGTGAATGCCTAAAGGAAGAGTGAATGGGGCAAAAGGAATAAAAACCTTTACCTCCCGAGGGGTGGGAGGTAAAAGGGGCGGTAAATAATTGAGGAAGACCCACTAACGCTTCCTCCTCTTCTCAAATTTTCCTCCTCACCTGGTGACAGACACCTGTGTCCCAGCCCAGAGGAGAAGCTCAGCCTCCTCAGATATTTCAGGGACAGGGAGCTGTGTCCTCAGCACTGGGGTTCTTTCAGGCTGTAGTTATGAAAAACAGGAACAACAACCCAGCAGATTTTAGGCAGACAGCCCCTCCAGTCTTGGGCTGAGGGGGTGCCACTCAAGCTGGGCAGCCCAAAGTCACGTGCACCAAATCACCCCAACGGAGCCCAAAGCTCAGGATGATCCCACTCAGGTGCCACCCACACCAGAGAAGTCCCACACAGGGCTGGGGTGGGCGCTCCCACCACTGACCCCACGTAGTGCCCACTTAGAGCAGCATCTCTCCTGCCTGCCTCCCCCCCCCACCACTAAAAAAGCCACTTGGCACAGCCTGGGATCAAGTGTACATTTTTATTTTTTAACAGAACATAAACTCCTTTAGAAAAAAAAAACAACATTCAGCTGGATGATAACACCCATAGAAAAAACACCAATCTCGTGTTCTTTTTTTTTCTTTTTTTTTTTTTTTTTAATTTGGCATTTGTTATTTGCATTTATATTAAAGCAAAGTGCATCTTTCTTATTTTTTCTCGTTTATACACATTGCACAATACATAAATAATGATGCTTATAAAAGTCTTTATATTTACAAGTAATAATATATTTATATATAACATAAAATACACTTTTTTCTTTAATAAATCTCAGGGTTTTTTAAGGAGTCCTTTTTTTGTGTGTGTGTGTGTGTATTTCGAAAGCACTACAATGCTAAAGATCCAATGAGAATGCTCTCTTGTTCAATTAAACCTTTATATTTAGAAAAATAGCTTATGTTAAGGTCTAAACATGCTCATTGAGCTAAGAACAGTGTAAAAGTATCATACTCGTGTATGAATTCAAGAAGAAATGAAAGCACAACTGCATTTCCAGATAAGATGGTACCTGGATAACCTGATCTAAGCAGGTTACAACAGACCAACTACGGTGAACACTTTGTCTTTTGTTTTCCCCATTTGTTTTTTTTTCTTTTGTTTTGTTTTATGGTTTTGTGGTTTTTTTTTTTTTTTAGGCTTAGGCTTCTGTCGCTTCACATCTCAGCTGAAATTACCAAGCACGGGCCATGGGCGAAGCTCCTCCGCTGTTGCTTTCTCCCCTTGCGTCAAATCCATGGCCGTAAAAACACACGGAAAAAGCAGTGGAAGGATGAACACAGTGACAAGACACGAACCCAGCAACGAGAAAACTACAATAAAAATTCAAAAGGGTCGGTTAAAAGACCCGGTTGGGAAAGTTTTGCACCATCCTCCGGCGGCAACGCAGGGTTAGCACCGCTGGGGAAGGGGTCTCGGTGTCACCGTCACCAGGGTTGGGAAGGTGGTGCGTAAAAAATACAGGTATCTTGTTGATTTGTCCAAGAGAAGGAGCTGTAACATAGAGCAAGTGGCTTTCAAATCCGTCGATCCCCTTCAGATGTGTGAAATAATTATCATATATGATTCTAGATATCCCCCTTGCACCCTTCTCTCACCCTTCTGAGTCATTGGTCATTCACACTTCTAAAAAATAGATATATTTATCAAAATACCCCCATGGCAAGAGAAAGAAAAAAAAATATCTTTCCATAAGCTATTTCTCAAAACGAAGAGAGAGAGGGGTAACAAACAAAAACAAAAACAAAAAAAACAAAACCAAAAAAGTTTGCATGAAAAGCAAGCACTCAGAAGGAAATAGTAGCAGCAAAGTAGTATAAATGTCATGAGTCCACACTGTCTCGAGTCATCGGTTATTAAAAATAACCTCCAACCAGCACGGGCAACTGCTGATGAACTGTCTCGTGTAGCACTGGCCCCAGCCTTTCACAAAGCTGATCTGAACGGTAAATCCGGTCCACGGCTGCTGCATGAACTCGTGGTCGTTGGGTCTCTGCAAGCTGTACGCCTTCTCGTAGTCAAAAGCCTTGATGGAAAAGCCCGGGAACACTTTGTGAACCAGCAACGTCCTGGAGTCGGGGTTGTCCAGTGTGGCCGACTTGATGAAGATGGGGTAACTGCTGCGGTTGTACACCCACACGCCGTCCACTTCCTTGGTGAGCTGGATGCCGTAGCCGATCTTGCTGCGGACCTTCTGCACCAGTTGGCTTTTGTTGTCTGAGTTGAGCTGTCCGAGGCAGAAACCATTCCCCTGAGGTAGATCATAGAAGATATCCAGGGAGGGCTCTTGGACAGAGTACAGCCGACCCACGCGCGTCTTCTCTTCCCAGTATGCCACCACACACCAGTGTGACCTATCCCCTGGCTCCTGAAGAACTTGAGAATCTACAGGACAACAGAGAAAAGGGGAAAAAAAAAAAAAAAAAGGAGAAATTTAGCACACCAGTGGAGTTAATATGAACCAAAAGTGATGAAGAAACAGCAGGACCTTGCCCTGCCCATGTCTTCACGATGCTCTCCGCTCGCACACCAACATCCACAGCATACCCTCTGTTTCCAAAAGACACGTCATCAAGAACGTTTCCAGGTTTGGGGGACTCCTGTGCTGTTCCAGTGCCTAGTTTTAGCTGGATTTATGGCTCCTAAATCACCCGGTCCTCCTTTAAAGGTGGCTTCAGACACACCAGCAGCCCCTGAGGCACAGTCACCCTCACCCACACCAACACCAGGACCACCTTCAGTGCCAACAGGAGGGAAGGTGCTCCAGCCAGCAGCATCCACCAAGACCAAATACTCTCAGTCCCCTTATGTTCACCCACCAAATGATAGATTAATTTCCATAAATAATGATCTACTGTGCACGGACATAGAAAAAACATGAGGTGCTGCTAAGAAAACCACACTGAAGTTCACTCCATGGGACCAGAGGGGATGGGAACTTGCCCCCAGCTCAGGGGGCTTTTTCCTGCCCATATGTAGAGCCTGGGTGATGGAGAGGATGGACACGTCAGATGAAAGCCCTCATTCATGGGAAGCACCAAGAGATAGACGGAGCCAAAAACCTCACACTTATTAACAAAAACGGCTTAAAAAAAAAGTAAAAAAAAAAAAATTAAAAAAAAAATCCAGAATTAAATTTCCTTAGCCCTTCTTTCAACTTCCTTCCCCATAGCTACCCTGTGCGTGCAGCAAGGATATGATGTAGGAAGAAAAAGCAAGGGAGGAGGAGGGAAAAAATGTGAGAAAGCCCCTTTTCCTTATGGAGGATCCCTAGCAGGCTGGCGCTGCTCAGCGGGTAATTCCTTCCAGCCTCAGTAGGCATGTTAGGACCTGGGAACTATTCATCTCTATAATTGTATTTAAAAAAAAAAAAAAAAAAAACCAACAAAAACCCACAAACCAAAATCAAAAAAACCCTAGCTGGGAATGCAAGTTAGCGAGCACGACCAAAATAATTCCCTGCACCATGGGAGAGGTGCAACCCAAAGCCCTCCCTGCAGCTCCTCAACTCCCCCCCCCTCCCCATGGCAACACGCTGGCTTCTCTGTTTTCTCTATTTTTTGCTATTAATAACCTGTTTCCTCAGCGCAGGCGTTTTTCTCCCGTTTCAGAGCTGCGTTTGAAGCCCTGCACTGTGCTTTTAAGAGAGAAAGAAAGAGAGAGAGAAAAAAAAAAAAAAAAAAAAAAAGCCCAACCACACACTTTTAATTTCCTCATTTCTATGCCAGCGAGGAAAATATTTCTCCAGTCGCTGGAGGCAGCTACTAAAAATGGGCCTGGCTGTGTGTGCCCCAAAATAGGGACCCTTGCTCCCAGGTTAAAGCAGGGTGGGGGTTCTGGTCGTGGTGGGGTGGTCCCTGGAGCAGCATCTGTCAAGGTGCACCCCAGCTTGTCCTCTCACTTCCCTTTTTTGGTGCCTCACGAGGCTTTACTGCAAGTAACTTTATATCCTGCTGGAACTGGGGACAGAGGAGGGGGGACAGGGTGGGCAGTTTGGGTTTCCTCCTCACTAACCCAAACAGGGTGCCCCCCACCCAAAGGTGCACCCAGAGGGGCAGGAAATACCCCCAAAGCCTGGGAGGTGGAGGAACTGGGGTGCAGGATGCCTGGGAGACAGAGGAATTTCGGGAGGATGATGCTGGATCCAGGGGAAGGATGCTTCTAAATCCACGAAGAGGATGGTCCTGGATTCAGACAATCTCCATCGACCACCGACCACCCTCCTCCCCACTGACTGCCTGCCAGTGATGTTCAGAGCCTCCTGGGTTTTGTTTCACAGCAGCTGAGGGAATTCTGGAGCAACAGCCATTAAATCCCTGCTGAAATTCCTACAGGTTTTTATCTACTTGAACATAAGAGCATCCCTTTCAGGAGGGAGCAGGGGTTGAAAAAAGGACTTTTGCGCCTAGCATTTATGCTTGCATTAGTGAAGACCACTTAACAACCAGCCTGTTGCCACTTACAAAGAGTTACTTAATTGCCAGAGCATTCAAGAAAAAAAAAAAAAAAAAAAAAAAGAAGAGGAAAAAAAGTGGGAAAAAAAATTAGAAAACTGCCTTGGCGATGAATGAACAGACCTTTATGGAGGGCTGGAAGTTCATGAATGAATCCCACTAGGTTTTTCAATGACATGGGGTGACCAGACCTCAAGGACAAATCTTAGGTAATCCGGGATTTTTTTTTTTTTTTTTTTTTTTTTTAAGGAGCTGATGCCAGCACACAGTATAAATATGCCAGAGCCTCTTCCGTTTGCGGGCTTCGGCTGTTGACTGGATGTCTAGTCAAAAAGCCATGAGAATACAAGGGTTGAGCTCGGATAAACAGGCTCAGGCCTCCTTGCCAGCCGCCACCAAAGCTGCTTTTCACAGTTGTCGGGACCCCATCAGAGCCTCCTCGCTCCCACCCACCTCCCCAGTTCTGGCATCCGCCAGGAAAAGGGGTGGGAAAAGCCAGTGGCATCACCCAGGCAGGAGAGGAGGTGGCAGGAGAGAAGGAAAAAATGACTCAGAGATGCTTCCTACAGTGACAGACTTTCCTTTTTTTTCCCCTAAAAGGCTTTTTTTGGTGGCAATGATCTGTGCAAACAAAGCAAATAGAAGGATTTTGCCCAAAAACGCAGTGCACCCCGTGCAACCTGGGGTCATGGCAAGGACCCACCATCCAACTCCCGTCTCTGCTTTCTTCAAACTCACACAAAAAACCCAGATCCCAGGAAATTCACACCCACATCATCCTCAAGACACCCTCATGTGCGACAGCCCACAAACGGCTGCAAACGCTTTGGGATCCCTGTTTTGAGTTAAAAGCATCATTTTTACGAGCTCCTCGGAGCAAACACATCCCCTTCTAAATGCCTGGAAAACTCCCAGCAAACTGGGAGCGTTCCCATATTCCAGCAAACAATGATAATGTTTAATGCTATAAACATCCGCACTATTATTTCGTTATTAAGCACCCCCTCCGTTTACTGCTATCACTGGGTTTATTAGGATTTTCCATGGTTTCCCCCCCCTCCAAGACTCACCCCCTCCTCCTCCTCCCCGGAGCATTGTGCAAGCTCATTGTGCAAAAATAATAGTATAGAAATAACTGAAAATAAAGCGAGTCTGCCCTCAGGAATTTAGGGAATTAGTTGTATTGATCAGCTCATAGTCAGGTCGACAGAGAACAACCACCCACAACAGTTCCTCACAGAGGGGGGAAATCAAGGCAGTAACTTGATACACCGAAGTCCTTGGGGTGACACCAGTGATGCCCCAGCACAACCATATTATACCATACTCCACTCTCACTGGAAAACTCTTTTCTTTCCATATTTTTTACACCTTCCTAAATTTTCCTGAGGGGCTGCTCTGACTTTGCCAACGCAACCCTTGTCCTTCACAAAAGCATCATCCCCGCTGCTTCCCAACACACCAATCAGCACAGCAGGCTCTGAGGCTCCCCACCACTTGCCTTGACTCTCAGGAACACCAAATCCTGCACAAAATTGCTCAATAAAAGACCACAGTCGGGATGCCTCTACACTGGGGGGTGCACATGCCATCTGTGGGCTCAGGGCATCATCCTACTCCATTCAGGGATGCTGCTGAAAATGCTTTATCCGTACAGAAATCCTGGAGGATGGGAGACCAAACCAATAATCCCAAAACATTAACAGCTGCTGAAACCAACGAGGTCCAGAGGACAGTGGGTATGGGAGATTCACACCATGGAAACACCCAAGTGTAACAGAAAGGCCCCACACTTGGTTCTTCCAGGCTGTGGCAGGAGGACTCACATGTCCCATCACTTGCAAGTGGTAGGAAATTTCTGGTGTGGCTTTTCTCCCCATCACATGAACACTTTTAAGATGATGAAACCATGTCATCCATACTTTGTCTTTCCGAGCTCCAGCAGTTTTATTAGGCATTTGGGAAGAAAAAGTGTGTGGGGTATTTTGGACGGTTTGGGGGTTTTTTTTGTTGGTTTTTTTTTTTTTTGGTTTGTTTGTTTGTTTGTTTGTTTTTGTTTGTTTTTTGTTTGTTTGTGTTGTTGTTGTTGTTGTTGTTGTTTTGTTGTCCCTTTTTTTTTTTTAAATTCACAAAGAACCAAAGCATTTCAGCAAAACTGAATTTAAAAAATAATAGTAATAAACTAAAACCACGTAGCTTGTGTCCAGCTTTCAGACTTCAGCCTTGTGCCAGGGTTAAGTTCATGGACACAGAGGGGAGGTGGGCTGGGGATCTTTTGTTTGTGTTTTGTTTTGTTTTGACATAGCTAAAGGTTTTCCTGTAATCAAGTGACTTTGAAAGAAAACAGCAAGTTTAGCACACACTGAGCTATCTCACCCGCCGGGACCACTCCCAGCGGATCACGTCAAGAGCTGTCGAAATCGTCACCAGTATCTGCAATAGTAACAATTCACTGCCGAAAATGGGAATAAAACGGTGTTCCTGACGAGGTTTTCAAATGCCTGTAATTGGATCTTTCATCAATGATATTTAGGATTACAGGCGAATAAAATTATCCAACTGTAGGGTTGTTTAAAACTACATACAAATGCTTTTTCTAATACATATGTACTTATATATTTATTTTTTGAAAGGACAGTTTTGATCCCGAGCACCTTATCATGCTCTTCCTAAACTACTCACCATCTCACCCCCTCCTCTTCCTCATTCCTCCGTGATCCCTGGGCCTGGCTTCCCCATCAAACATCAGCCCTCACACAACACTCACCATGCTACCCTGAACTAAGAAAAGTCTCCTCATTTTCACAGAATCACAGGATGGTTTGGGTTTGAAGGGACTTTTCAAGACCATCATGTTCCAACTCCCTGCCATGGGCAGGGACACTTTCCATTAGATCAGGTTGCTCCAAGCCACATCCAACCTGGCCTTGGACACTTCCACAGCTTCTCTGGCCAACCTGGGTCAGAGCCTCACCACCCTCACAGACAAGAGTTCCTTCCCAATATCCCATCTAACCCTGCCCTCTGGCAGTGGGAAGCCATTCTTTCTCATCCTGTCCCTCCATGCCTTGTCCTCAGTCCCTCTCCAGCTCTCCTGGAACCCCTTTAGGCCCTGCAAGGGGCTCTCAGGTCTCCCTGGATCCTTCTCTTCTCCAGGTGAACCCTCCCAGCTCTCCCAGCCTGGCTCCAGAGCAGAGGGGCTCCAAGCCCTTGGACCATCTCCATGGCCTCCTCTGGACTTGCCCCAGCAGGTCCACATCCTTACAATGCTGAGGACCCCAGAGATCTGGAGAGATCCCTGCCACACTTTCCAGGAAGTCAGCTTTCTGCTGGAAAACAAGTGCTGTGTGGGCACCCGCTGAGGAGCAGATGAACGCATTACAGTCCTTCCCCCTTTTATCTACCTGCACACATGGAGGGAGATTTGTGCTTAATTAAAAAAAAAAAAAAAAAAAAAAAAAAAAAAAAAAAAAAAAAAAAAAAAAAAAAAAAAAAAAAAAGGCAAAACAAACAAGCAAACAAACAAAACCAGGCTGGACTGGTGTCAGCACAACCTGTCGTCTGGCTGGGCCAAGGCTGAGACCAAGCTCAGCGCGTCTCGCACCCGGTAATCTCTCTTGGCTGACCTTAAGTGGCATTTGTGTGCCCGGGGCAGAGACGTGATCGCTGTCTTCTCCTACTCTTTGAGATGGAAGAGACGGAGACACAAAACCTGGAATTTTTTAGGGGTTTTTTTCATGCTCTTCCCGAGGGTCTTCGGGACTGCTCAGGGCACTCTGCTTTGGCCCTCCTGTTATTGGTACGTACTGATTTTGTAGGATATCAGGGAAAACACCCCCCGAGTCCTAAGTCCAGAAGTGAAGAGGCATAACATCAAGGTGAGGAGAACGCAGAGCATGGCCCGCTCATCAGCACAAATTAAAATGGGCACCCAAAAGTTAAATCTCAGGTGATTTACAGGGTAGGGGGACAAAACAAAACAAAACAAAACAAAGCAAACAAAAAGCCCAAACCAACAAAAACAAACAAAACATCAAAAACAACAAATAAAACAAAACAAAACAAAACAAAACAAAAAAAAAAAAAAAAAAAAAAAAAAAAAAAAAAAAAAAAAAAAAAAAAAAAAAAAAAAAAAAAAAAAAAAAAAAAAAAAAAAAAAAAAAAAAAAAAAAAAAAAAAAAAAAAAAAAAAAAAAAAAAAAAAAAAAAAAAAAAAAAAAAAAAAAAAAAAAAAAAAAAAAGAAAAAAAAAGAAAAAGAAAACCCAAGAGAAATACTTAAAGTCTTATTTCCAGGTATGTTATGCAAAAGCAAAGGGAAAAAAGAATCCAAATTAAACGATATATCCTGCTGTAGAAAAGGGTCTTTGTGCCTTTAACGGAGTTTGTGGGCAGCCTGGAGACACCACCCACGGCAATGTTTGCCCCAAACCTTTTATATCTCCCTGCGCACAAGGGCTAGACAGCTTCACCTTCCTCACCACCCCCTGATTTTGATGGCTGGGATGGTTTCTGAAAGCCTAATTTTGGGGATGGTCATGTGTTAAGCTCCTGTTGTTTGCAGAGAAAATAAACCCTCACCTACTGCAGGGATGCCACCGCCCAAGGTGGCCTGTGGGGTCCCTCCATCTCACCAACAGGAGAGCCCCCAAAGAGCTGAGACAGTCAGTCACGTCAACACATACTTAGGGAGCCTTTAATCTGTGGATTATTGACACGATAGACCATAACATCTCTTTAGGAGCCATTACAGCCCATCGTGTCAGTAGGTACTTATGCAGTCCTTAATCCGCGGATTGACAGGCTAGACCATAAATTTGTGTCTATGCCCAATTAGGCAGCTCTTATTACTCAGCATTTACAGTAGTCAGGCAGCCTAAAGAGCCTTAAGATTATTTCTTTAATTTATTAACAAGTTGCCCACCCAATCACTCAAATGGCTCCTTGCTCCTCGCAAAATCAGTCAACCTGGCACGAAAATAAATGGCCACCTGAGTTTCCCCACAAGACTTCAGTTTGCTGATTTTGTCTAAGGGCAAGTCCAATGAGGACAAAGAGGATAAAATGTGGTAGGAGCCACCAGGGGAAGGAGTCTCTTATTTCCGAGTGTTTCTGGGGCTTTGGCTCAGCTTTGACTCGGTGGCCACCTACAAGTTTGGGAGTGCTCTGCTCAGTCCCCAGGTGACCCAAACAAGAACTTCCATGACCTTCACCACAGCTGGGAAACCCCCTTGTGAAATCAGGACAAAAAGGAGGTCAGATGAGACAGCGGGTAGAGATGACTCACCTCTGAGGACACCCCCTCAGGTTCCCACCCCAGCTTGGTGGCACGTTGAGCCAACTTTCTCCCAGCCTGGAACCCAGGCCTGACCTTTTGAGGGTTAATTCAGGGATGGGACTATAAAATCAAGGAAGTGAAGTGAGAAAGGAGCCCTCTAAGAACATTGCTGCAGGCCTACAGAGACTCCAGAGTAGACACCAGTATAGCAGACACCAAGGCTGAATCAGGAGGGACGTCCAAGCTTGAAAAATATGGGGTGATCAATGTCCCCTGCATTGCAGGACAGCAAAGAAAGAACCCAAGTGAAACTGCTGAGTTCATGGAGTCCACCAAACCAGAAATTTGATTCATAAACATCCCATTAGTCACTGCTCCTGTCTAATTACAGTGATTAATCAATTACCATGGCTAAAAACGACTCAAGAAGAGAAGAACCCTTTTTTTGTGACCATTCTCTTTAAAAGCCAAGCAAGGCTGGAGCTACAAGGAGGTGGGGCGGGGGGGAGGGGGGGGGAAATACACAGGCACACACCAAAAATGCCTGTCTGCCTGTCTCCAGTGGTTAGAGGAGCCAGCTGACTCCAGTTTCCTCCGTACCAGGCTTCAGGCCTCATCAGCCATGCAAATTATAGAGTATCGTGCTGTCTGAAGGCCGAATTTCGACTCAGCTCAGAGAAAAGCCTTAGAGGAAGGGTGGGGATGAAGAAGCCAGCCAAATCCATTCATAATATTTACAGTAAATGGGCCTCTTTGCTGTTGTTTAGTATACAGTCAGCCTAATTATTTTTGAAGTTTTAATTTAAAGAACTGTCTTTATCTGCCTCTCCTTCTGCACCCCTCAAAGGTGTGGGAAAACTTTTCCCTTGTTTCAAAAAAGCAGTAGGACGGGAATCCCTTCCCCGAGCTCCAGCCTGACAGTTGGGTGGGTGGGACACAGGGATTCTTCGAGAGGGGAGACCCTTCCAGAGTGGTCCTGCCAACATCCATGGCGTTTTTAAGTCACCCAGGCCATCCAAATAGCCACAAGGATATACAGATCCTTGTGGAAAACCCCCAGAAATCCTATTTTTGCTGCGTGTGTCCCTGCTGCTGTTCTCCCATGCTGGTGGGAGGACTTGCTGGCTTGGGAGGTGCTTCACAGTGCTCCACTGCCCTGTGCACCCTCCAGCCTCCTCCCCTTCCTTGAGAGAAACCTGGAATAACCGCATTTTCATAACAAATCAGCCAGGAGGCTCCTCTGGAAACACACAGGAAGCCCAAGCCAGTGCTCATGAGATGCGGCCATGGGAGCCCTAAGTGACTCAGGGCTGGTACCAGCCCCAGCTCCCAGTGAGGAGCAGCCACCTCCATGCTTCAGCCTCAGCAGCTACCAAAGACACACCCCTTCTCCACCCATACCCAACCCAGATCTCTAACCAGAAAACTTCTGAGAAAGAGAAACCAGCACACAAAGGGCTCCTGACTTACAGCGATGCAAATCAGACACTTGAGGACGAGCTTGCCAAAATATCTTTCCCGGCTCGGGTTGTGCTGGAGGCTCCCGTGGCAGCATCCTGCCCATCACCTTTCCTAGATAAATCAGGCCACAGGCGCTGAAGCCACCAGAGGCAACCAGTCCAGGCCAGCCGTGGCATCACAGGTCCCCCCGAAGCAGCCACCAAGCCAGGGTTTAGAGGGTTGCCTTAAAAAGCTTCGGCAATTTAAAAATAAAGCTGCACTGTTGCAAGTGGGGTCACTCTGTATCTGGTGATGCCCTGGGGAGGGCAGGGATATAGCCTCCACCAAAGCCACAACCCTCCACTGACAGCGTGTAGCTATGTGGCTTACACGTTAAAAACCTTGTAAAGACCTTAATAAAAACTGGAGTAGAGCAGTCTAGGGTTTCCAAATGGGATACCTAATACACAGATGTGTGCTGGGATTTTTTCTTTTCCCCCTCAAATGCATTCCATACACACACAGACACTACATCGCTGCCGTTCTCATTTCAGTACTGAAAAAAAAGCCTCTCCCTGCAGCACACACCGACCCAGAATTCTCACCAAAGACTGAAAACAGACGTAAATATATGTTTCTCACCCCACTAAAAAAAAAAATAAAAAAAAAGAAAAGCCCACCTCCCCCAGATCCTTTTCCCAGAGCAGCATCTCCCTCACAGGGATGTAAACCCATGGAAAGAAGCAGGGTAGGAACAAAAGTCCTTTTCACGCTCGTTGTGCCCTGCTCCGTAACAATTATGAAAACTGTTTAGCTGGGCTGGCATTTGGAGCATTTACTGCATTCCTGCCAATAAATTCCAGTCCCGGATCCGATGGAAAAGGCTCCCTCCCTCCCCTTTCCCCTCCCTCGCTTGCCTTCATTCCTCCTGGCTTTCTTTACAACCTAATACCCTGTCGACGCGGGGCCAGGACCTACTTAGGGGGAAAAAAAAACACCCAGCGCCAGACTGGAGACAGCAGGCAGACTGAAAAAGTTAATCATTACTTCTGTCTGCCTTCATAATCTAATCACGCCTATTCCTAAGAGCAGGCGGCGAAGCACGCTGGAGTACAGGCAGGGTCACCACCCAGGGATGGACAGACGGACAGCACCAGCCTCGACCCGCTCTGGGGGGCAGGCGTGGGATGGACGTGCGGGATGGACAGACGGGACGGACGGGCGTTGGGACGGAGTTCACAAGCCTGGCCACGCACACACCCCTCCCCTCGCCTCTCACTTTGCTCTGGATTAATAACGCATAGCAATTATAGAGAATATTATATTCATTAAGTAATTAACCCTCCCGGCGCTCTGGCGGAGCTGGCACCCCCTTCTTGCAGACGGAGGCCGGCAGAGGTTTGCCCCGGGGCTATAAAACGGGGCAGGTCGGCAGCACTCAGATTAGAAAAAAAAAAAAAAAAAAAAAAAAAAAAAAAAAAAAAAAAAAAAAAAAAAAAAAAAAAAAAAAAAAAAAAAAAAAAAAAAAAAAAAAAAAAAAAAAAAAAAAAAAAAAAAAAAAAAAAAAAAAAAAAAAGTTCCTCGTGGTTCATCTCACCCAAGTTTTGGTAGCAACAGCAAAGCAGGGTCCCAGGAGGGGACCATGTCATCACTGGAGTGCCACCACCAAGACCCACAACAATCCTCCCATGGGGACAAAGCTCAGAGGATTTGGGGTGTCACCAGCACCCAGCAGCATCCACTCACGGGGACAAAGCCCAGGGAAGCTGGGCATCACCAACAACCAGCAGTATCCACCCATGGGGACAAAGCTCAAGGGATTTGGTGTGTCACCAGCATTCTGCCATGGAGAAAAAACCCAAGGGATTTGGGCAGCACAGAGACCCGGGAAGCATCCTCCCAGTGGGACAAAACCCAAGGGATTCAGGCATCACTGAGACCCAGCAGAAGCTTCCCACAGGGATAAAGCCCAGGGGATCCTGGGGCTCGGCGAACCCAGCACCACACCATCTTCCCCAGAAAGTAACTGCAGAGCAGCATCTCAGGTGAGCCAAGGCTTCTTGCTCTTGACACCCAGGATACATTTTTGATGCTTGGCTGTGGCAAAGAACAGGAAAACTACAGGCCTCTGCCTATGATTTATGGGTTTGTTCCTTATCGTGAGCTAAGAAGTCTCAGCCTGGCTTCCAAAGCAAATGAATTCATCACTTCAAACGCAGTGATGTAACTTCAGGCTCCCAGCTCCTTTTCCAAATAAAACTCCTGTTATTTGATTCCTGCTCGAAGAATGATTTTATGGAGTTATTTACTCCGTCCGCTCAGCCTGGGAAGGTGCTGTCAGAGCCCAGGCACTGGGTCACTGACAGTCATCTCGCGTGGGTGAGCAGGACCTCATCTCAGGGTTTAGTTTCTCGACTATTTTGCCATTTTCCCTGCTTTTCCACTCAAAATCCCACCTTGCACACCGGCGTGTGAACGGACACGTAACTCCTCTGGTATTATTTCATGTCACCCGCCATGGAGGGTCTTCCTCCTCCCCAGTGATGCCTGGGGTTTTTTTGTCATCCCTAAATTCAACCCATAGGTTTCCACCACCAAAAGTCATTGGATCCAGAGCCAGCCTCTCCACTTGCAAAAGCCACAGACGTTTGAGCTTCCACCACCTTCCCAACCTATTTCTCCAACACAAAGCCAGCCCTTATTGGTGCAGGTCTGGTTCTAACACACAAAATCTATTTAACCTATATATGTATTATACAGAATTCTACAGAGATATGGAATCTGTCCAATATACAATGAATATATTGAATACGTTCATTATATACTGAATATACCCTTTATAATTATACATATAATATATTGGATATATTATCTCCATTTACATTAAACTGTACAAATAGGTTGAATAGATTTTGCTGAATATTTAACCATCTACAATCTCACTTACTACGTGTACCTATGGCTACATATTTGCAACAAGGGTTAAGAGCCCCCAGCTGTTCTGAATTATTCATGATGGCAAAATTTGCCTTTCCACCTGCCCAGGTATTCAAGGAAAAGTGAGGAAAGCCCATGGGAGCCAGGACTTCACCCCAAAAGGTGGCTTGTCAAACCTCAGCACCCCACCAGGGATCTCCCTTCGTCCCTGAGGATGAGGAAGGACCACAGGGCCAGGTACCTGCCATCAGAAATAGAGGAGCATCACAAGAGCATCACCAGGACCTCCTGCAAACACCCCACGGTGCCTCGGCACTGCCAGCACAACCCAGCCGGGGAGGCTGAAGCCAGTAGGGTTTTTTTATTCAGAGAGGTTAAAAGGGTAGAGAAGGGCTGAGCCAGCTCTTACAGGGTGGTTTTTTTATTTTTTTTTTTTTCTCCTTGCAAGTTAAAACCAAGATAATGACACTGGGTGGGGACCAATTTGAAGGGCTGAGCAGCCAAACCAAAATTAGTCTCCCGGCCAGGAGCTTCCTAGGCCTCACAGTTTGGGGAAGGAAGCTGAGAAAAAGCATGAAAATAAAAAAAAAAAAAGAAAAAAAAAAAAGATTCCTCGGGAAGCCAGAGCGTCGCACTCAAGCAAAGGTGACCCTGCTAGTCAAATATTTTTCAATATAATAAAATCAAGTGCTGGAGCAGCCTCCCTCGGAAAAGCAGGGCCCATGGGATGGTGTTTTTTCCTCCCTTTTTTTCTCCTTCTTTCTCCTCCTCCCCTGGCACTTTCTTTCCTTTCACTAATAACTATGTTTTCTTGCATTTTTTTTTTCTTGGCTCTTTCCTCATAAAAGACTGATGTAATTTCCTGTCTTGTCCCAATGTTTCCTGTTAATTAACAGGGTGAAAGTTATCATCACGCATCTGAATGGTAACCCAAAAGAGGGGAGAGGAAAAAAAAACCAAGGGAAAAATCAAGAAAAAAGAAAAGAAAAAAGAAAAAAGAGAGTAGGGCTACCTGTTAGCAAACACCACATCACATCCTCAGCAGGACAAAACCCCCTGGAAAAAGCTTTTTGGAACCAGTGACTTGAGCCCATGGGCAAAGATCCCCCTTCAAGGGTGGCTCTTGCAGCAGGTTTGTGCCCAGGGGATCCAAGCCCCCACCCTTCCCTGGATGGGGATGGAAAATCCCTGCAATGCCTGCCCAGAAAAGTTTTTTTCTTGCATTAGAAAGGGAAAATATAAGAAGAAGGAAAACGAGAAGAAGAGGAAAAACAGGAAGAAGAAGGAAAACAAGTATAAGAAGAAAAAGAAGAAGGAAGAAGAAGGAAAGAAGAAAAAGTAGGAGAAAAAGAAGGAGAAAAAGAAGGAGAAAAAGAGAAGGAAAGAGAAGGAAAGAGAAGGAAAAAGAAGAAAAAAGAAGAAAGATAAGAAGGGGGAAAAAAAGCAACAAAATAACAAAAGAGAACAGAAAACAAGTGAAATAACCTGCAGAGGAAGAAGCAGATGGCAACACCCAAGACGCTGCCTTTATTAAAAGAAGAAGTTGAAGAATAAAAAAAAAAAAAAAAAAAAAGGCAGAGAGAGAGAGAAAAAAAAAAAACCCAGGGGCTAATCCAAAGACAGCAGGCGGAAATCCTGCGAGCCGCCGAGAGCTCCTTCCCTCGCCCGACCTCAGCCCCGAGCAGGATCAGGCCTCCCGCTCCTCCGTGCCCTCTGTTCCTCAACAGCAGCCGTGACGCAGCCGGTACCCCGGCGGCACCGGGGCCACGCCAGCAGCCGGGATGGGGGGCTGAGAACAAAGCAATTTAGGCAAAAAGCAAGGGTGGCTAGAGCGGAGAGACCGTGCCTCGGCGGTTAATAATATCTCGGCGCTGAAAATAAACTGGAAAGGAAGCTCCTTTGTGACAGTAGGCAGGCGGCCAGGCTGCGGCGTGGGTCATTCACGCCGGCGGGGGGACGGCAGTGGGGCTGGCACCCACCCACCTGCCCGGCCTGTCGCCCTGCTGGAGCACACTTGGGGCTGGGGAGCGGGTCCTCACACACAATTCTCTTCCCGTGCGCCCTAAAACGGGGCGTAAAACCCCGTTTTAAGCACAGCATGGAGGTTTACGGTCTTGGCCGCCGCGGTTCGAAATAGGCATCCCCCCCATGCCGGTGGCGGGGAAATGCATGTGGATAATGTTACTGGTTCCTCTAGTGTAAGTGATACCCACTGGCAGACAGCAGGGATGGAAACGATGCAGCCCCGAGTCCCTGCCAGCCCGGGGCTGCTCCTCTACGAGTGTTTTTGTCCCGTCGAGTTTTAAATGACCCCAATGATCAAGTTGCCGGCGCTCACGGGGGCGGCCGCTGCGAGCGGTTTGGATCGACACACCTAACTTCCAAAATTCGCCCCTGTGCGCTCGTTACTCCCCTAAAAAGTGCCACATTGTGGGATTAAAATGGGATTGTTCCCCTCACAGTCCCCGTCATTGGTCCACAGCATCATCCCCCACCATGGCAGATTTGCTGGTTGCGGGGTCTTCCTCTGCATTTTATCATCAGCTGTTTCAAAGGTTGGGAAAATCAATCGGCATCTGGAAAAATGGATTTAATGGAGCCGTACAGGTATGGACTGAAACACCCAGTACCTAATGGGGGGAGCACCCCTGCCACCATTTCTTTATAAAATGCATCTTAGAAGAGTATCTAGGAAAGGCTCAAGAGGCTCTAGAGCACTTAAAAGTAATTATTAAATGGATTCTATTTGCTTTGGAAGGATTTTGTTCGGCGAAACGCCTGGAGCTGCGAGGAGGACGCCCCCTGCATCCCTGCGGCAGCACAAGGACTATCCTGGCCGTGTCCCAGGGGGGTTCCCATAGGGTGAGAACCCCCTTAAAAAAAAAAAAAAAAAAAAAAAAAAAAAAAGAGCCCTCACAGGGCTCAAGGAACCAGAGCGGGTGGCCAAGCCAAGAGCCCGGGGCTGGTGCCAAGCGCCGGCTCCCTCCTCCCAGTCGGCCACGGTCAGATGATGTGCGAGGCGAGCCGGGAGGCTCCTAGTCTGGCAGGCAGCCTGCTCTGCTCCAGAGGCTCCAGTGCTGTCATCCTGGCGTTAACCCCTGATAACCTTGTCCTTTCCAGGACAGGATGGTGGTTTTTAGGTAGGCAAGGGGGTGGGGGGAGGTGGAGGGGAGAGTCGCGTCTCCAGCGAGGCTGGGAAGGAAAGGGTGCAACGCCCCGCGAAGCTCAAAGCAAATTTAAATTAAAAAAAAAAAAAAAAGGAAAAAAATTAAAAGGACACAAGCTCAAAAATAAACCAAAAATAAGTGACTTAAAGAAAAAAAAATTCCCAAGCAATTGTTTATCCCTGGGACAAATATACAATCCTAGTTCCACAGGAAGAAGTCTCAATTTCAGATTATAATAGGATGCCAATTTGTAAATAAAGGCATTTCACAGGAGGTTATAAACTCTGTAGGAGAGGGAGGTGGAAGTAGGGGGAACGGGAAAACACAGGCAGGACTCTGGCAGAGGAACAGCTCAGGATCCTGTTTACATGGGCGGGGGGAGAGCAGTGGGGAGCCACTTCGGGGAGCAAATAGCTCCGGATTTGGACAAGGTGCTTCTTCCCTGGTGAGCAGATACCAGCAGGGATCAGAGGCATAGTGAAACATTCCCGGCCTGTCCGCAATTTTGGAATGAAATGTCAATCAGCCAAGAGGTCCCTTAAACCAGACAAGGTCCCACAGCAGGGAGCAATGCTGATGCTTCTCCAGCCTCTGGAGGTTTTTTTCCCCATCTTTTTAGTGTGGAGTTGGGAGGGAGAAGCTGAGTCTGTGCCTGCTGCAGAAGTGCCTTGCAGGTCTCCCGGACTCAACCCTTGCAGAGCCTTGATCCAGCGCTCACCAAGCATCATCACTCAACATACACTGGCTCTTGGAAACCCTGGGGCAGTTCCAGAGTCTGGGTAAGTGAACAGGATTGGGCCAAAATCTGGGTAAACTCTGGGGTTTGGTATTTTAGGAACAACCTCTATAAATAAAAGAGCAGTGGAGGCGGCGAGGACACAAGCCAGCTCATCTTGCTTTCCCTCTCTGATGACAAGCTCTGAGCTTCTTGGAGAGCTTTGCTTTGCCAGCAGATCCAGCACTATTCACCTGTCCTGCTGGAGAGTCACCTTCTCACCCACCATGGACACCACAATCATCCCAGATTGTGTCCATCCCATGGACACTCCCATCATCCAAGAGCCACCAGTCCCATGCCACACATGGATCAAGACAGAGATGTCCAGGGCTGGGGGGGATCACACTCCGTGGAAACCCCAGCCCCAACACCATCAAACACCATCTGCTCACTTCTACCCTTGGAACAGAGCTTCCCCATGGGTCACAGAGGAATTTCACTCCCACCAATCCAATGCCCCTGGACCATGGGCCGGCCACCTCCAGGCTCACCAAGCGTGGCTTTGCTTGTTTGAAAGAAGTCACAACCAAACACATCTGCTGAGTACAAGTCAGCTCGAAATACAGGAAAACCACCCTCTGTCTCCCATTTACGGGAATTATTTTTATCTCCGATGGGATATTTTCGCTCTTTAACCACACTGAGGGCAGAAAGGGTCTGGCTGGTAATACCTGAGCACAGCCATGTCAGATAATGTGACATGGGAGATAACGTGACCGAGGAGTCCTGCCCTACCCACGGACTGACCACCGACAAAAATACAGATGATATAAGAAAATAAATAAAGGCAAGAACACGTAAGTGAGATTCAGTGCCTCGGGGAGAGTGTGGGGTCCATCGGCTGGAGAACCGGGTAGCTGGGGAAGAGAGAGCAGAGATGGGATGAGAGGAGGGCACCAAGCACGGCGTGAAGGGCTGACCAACATTGCATTCCTGGGTCAGGAGACAGAACAGAGAGAAGAAGAAGGAGGGAGGAAAGGAGCAGCTCAGTTATCACAAGGGGGAAACACTCCCCGTGCATCTCCCCGGCCGTGCCGCTCCCCCCGCCACATCCTCCAGGGCCTCTGGTATCCATCAACAAAACTGCTTTCAGCCTCCAGAAAGAGACAGACCCCGGCAGGGGCTGGATCTGAGGCTCCTCATCATCAAAGGATCCTCGTGGAGAGCTGCAAGGGGCACTTACTTTGAGCCCCTTTAATGCTCCTCTTGCCACCACCCTCTCAACCCCCCCATGCGGGTTTCCCTGCCAGAGGGGCTGTGAACCCTTGGCTGTCCCCATTCCCAAATTCTCAGTGCTGAGAGCCATCTTCCTTGCTATATCCTGCTCTTCCAACTTCAAGGCATCAGAGCAGGTCTACTGACCATGATCTCCACCGCTACAGCAGCACCCACAGCCCGTCACTGGTGGCCAAAGCCTGCAGTGCTACAGGAACCCACCACCACCCACCACGACATCTTTCTCCTCAGCCACCCAGTCTGGTTTCCAAACTACCAGAATGTTCAGGGTTTATCTTTTCTTAAGCCATCCTTTCACCAAAGAACTGCAAATCCAACCTGTACGGCTCTGCAGGGGATGAGGGATGCTGGATTCTCCAGCCGGCATCACTCTCATCCCCATCTGCCCAAACGTAGGTAAGACCGAGCCGAAGAGCGGGCTGACTAGCCTGCCAATAACTCATTAAAGCTCCCTTCAAACACACTCTCCTGCTAACTAAAATATGCAGGAGGGGGGAGTTAAAAAAAAAAAAAAGAAGGAGAAAGTGAGCTTTGGAGGATTGCTGCAAAGTGCGTTTATTTTCCTTTCTTGACTGGGTCCCTCCAGTTGGGAATTTTCAGCGCTGCACTTCTGCACGCGGAAGGGAGATGCCAGTAAATCAGAGCAAATTCAAAACAAATGCTCTTTCATGTGGAGGCATTCGGCTTTGTTTCAGGGCTTGGGTAGCTAACCGTATCCCTTCATGAGCCAACTCTCCTATCAGCTCCTCATTAAACTAAATGGCTACAATTACATTTGGGGAGGAAAAAAAGAGCGGTTAATGATCGTAAAAGGTTCTGTTTCCAGGCTTGGGGAGGAGGGGGGAACCTTTGATAAGGGAGACATAAAAAAAAAATAAAATAAAATCCAGTGAAATAATAACAATATAATAAAGTAAGTAAAAAATGTATTTTCAGGTGGAAATGTGCTTTCATTTGGGGAAGAAGCTCAATTAAGGAGCTAGAGGTCCCCTTCCATGGCCCTTCAGAAGGCACCAGGAATGAGCCATGTTATTTCCTGCAGTCCAAGCCCCCACCTCCCGCCTTCCCTTCGGGAGCAGAGCAGCCAGACGAGATGTTATCAAAAGGCTGAACCTTACAGAAAGCCCCCTTTTAAAAGCGAGTACTTCCTCTGCTTATTTCATGTGGTATCCTGTGGAACTGAACTCTCTCCTCCCCTCTGCAATGGGTGTATTTCGGGAGGAAAAAGGAAAAAAAGAAAGATCTAACAACATCCTTATTTATTGTGTTGTTTTGCTTCTTGTCTTTTCTTTCCACAATCTCTATTTTTTTTTAATTCCCTGAAGCTATAGGCTCCAATAGCAAAAAAATAAAAAAACCCAAAGTCTTATGAATTAAAAAAACCAAAAAAAACCCCAACAACAACAACAAAAAAAACCAGCTACAAGCTTCTCTGTTCCCTCTCCCCCTTCGTTTGATTAATTCTCATTAGGGCCTTTGAACAAACAATATGCTCCCCTCTCAAATAACAGACAGGGTATATATTACACCCAAAGAAAAACAAACAAGGCTCACTTAAAGACATCCACACCAAACGCAATTCCTGGAGAGAGGCAGGGGCAGATGCACGCGCGCGTGCGGCCGCCGCCGACCTAATTCTGAATTCCAGTTTCGGGGCGATGAATAAATCATAAATCAAGGAGACATCCCCACAAAGGGAAGCACCTTCAAACATCAGCAAGTACCTGCAGGTACACCATTTCAGACACTTCAGAGACAGAGCTCAGCCACCAAGCCGTCCAGTCCGGAATGGGACGTGTGGCGCTTGAGAAATCACACCTTGGAAAAGAGGTTGGGAGTTGGACTAGATGACCTTTAAAAGGTTCTCTCCAATCCAAACCATTCTCAATTTCTATTTCTGTATTTCTGTGAAAAGCCCAAGAAGGGTGAGCAAAGAGGGGGTGTCTTCCAGCCCCCCACTGTGTAACAGCACCTGGAGGCTGAAGGAGACGGCAAATGGGTAATCGTAGAATATCTCAAGTTGGAAGGGATCCATAAGGATCACCAACTCCCTCTGCAACAACCTCTGCATAAAACAGGGCCACCTTTCCTCCCTGGTCACTATGACCCTTGTGCATCACATGCAAGATGCTGGTGACCTTACCAGGAGCAAAGTCCAAGCATGGCTCTCATCCCAGAGACAAGAGAGATGTCACCACCACCAAGTCTAGGACATCTTGGCATTGAATCCTTCCCAGAAGTTCAAGTATACCTACTTCCATAATCCACACATCCAAACAAACAGTCAGCCAGCATCACTTAGCCTTCCCCATCACACCTCCTCCTGCCTCAGTCCAAAAACGAATGGAGCCATAAGGCTGGAATTCAAAGGAGAAGCTTCACCTGGGATTTCAACACATCCTCTGCGCGAGAGGTGCACAGATGCCACTGAAGTGAAACCCAAACCCCCCCAGCATCCCTTAACCTTCCCTCAGGACCCCCAGTCAACGCAACCCGCGGCCAAGATCAAGGACAAGAAAGAGATGTCTTACCTGAAAGCCCCCCAGGGGCTAGACAATTAGTTCCCCCTGTTTCAGTGGAGGAAGGCACAGAGTCTGGACAATCTGCTGGAGCAGAGGAAAAGGGAAAAAAAAAGAAAAAAAGAAAAAAGAAAAAAAGAATAATCAGTATATAGGTGGTTCTTTGAAGGCTCCCAGCATCGCCGCAAGCAGAACACACATTCCAAAGGGCTTAGCAGGAAGCAATTACTAATTGTCCGCGCAGAGACGGTAGTTCATCAAGAAGCATCCACCCTAACTCGTTGTCTCAGTCAAGGCTGCGCTTCATCACCAGCCAACACAGATTATAGACCAGCAGAAATTACAGGCTGGCTGCCACCTCTCCGGCCCAGTCACCGGGTAAGGAGATCAAGGTTGTCACCGTCCTGATGCAAGCGAGCTTCCAAAAATGCTTAAATCATGGCTTTATGCACCCAATTTAGTCGACACCTGTAACTCGACAAAACGGGAACCGAAAGGGAGATGTCTCATCGCCGCCTTTTTGCGGCAGACAGGCTAAGTTTGCGTTCCCATGCTCGATTTTTGTCACCGCCAGCTCTGGCAGATCTCACTGTCACCTCCCGGGTCAGGTGGGCAACTGGACCTACTCCACGCACAGCCAGAGGGCAGGGTAAGATTGTCTGATCCATTAAGAGGTTTCTCCTGATGCGTGGAGGTGTTTGAGCTCAAGGGTGTTGGAGCTCAGGCTTTCCATCCCAAGCCTGCTCCTCCAGGTGACAAGCCAGAAGCCAACACTGATCTCCTGGTCTTACATGGAAACTCCAGCTTTTTGGTCACAACCATGCAGGACTACAAGCTCAGGGACAACAAGCCTGTAAAGTTCGTGCAACTTTCTGGTCCTCGGGGGCTTTGGGTTTCACCATCTTTGGGCTCCCTAATGACATCATTTTGCTCACATATGTATCTCAAAGCGAGGGTCACCACCAGGAGAGACGAGATGGTTTTCCTCCCTACTGATAAAGCAGTTCTTCCAGATCCCATCCCTGAAATCCCAGTGAATAAGAAATTCCTGTCTGCATAACCTCATTTTATCAGAGTAAAGTAGAAGCCCTAACAGGAATATACAGTTTAACAGGATATACTTAATCAAACCGAAAACAATAGGGGAGACAGGAAATAGACTTACTTGTGAAACACTGTATACCATACGATCTCTAAATGCC
Organism: Empidonax traillii; assembly: GCF_003031625.1. Taxonomy (NCBI): domain Eukaryota; kingdom Metazoa; phylum Chordata; class Aves; order Passeriformes; family Tyrannidae; genus Empidonax; species Empidonax traillii. Next base: position 440,118 of record NW_020955712.1, read on the forward strand.
TTGGCTCCCTAAATGCCTTGTCCTGCTTTCTGTGCTTTAAAGAAACAAGTTTTCCACTTTTTTTAACCCTTTCTAGTCTAGACAGAAGATTCCCCCCACCATAACCTTGGGATGGCTTCAACCTGTTTGGACTACAGATGTTTTCTTAAATGCAGGCTGGACCACCCTGCCCTGCCCTGGGCTCCCTCTGCCCCCAGCTACAGCTCCCTGAGGAGTTCCTGCCGATAAGGAACATAATTGGCCCTTTCCACACTGTCTTGCTGTAGGGATCAGACATGACCAGGTCCTCTGTTAGCACATCAGACAGGACCACAGGACAAAATCCTATTCCAACTTAAAATGCACAACACTAGCAGTAGGTGCATGTGCTTCCGTGACTTCCTCAGCTCCCTTCCTGTGTCCCACCATCCAACAGACAGTTCCCCTCATCCATGAACTACCCTCTGAAGTCTCTTTACAAGACGCAGAGTTGGTGCACCTTAACTCTAGACCAACCATGACAGTCAGGTATGGGATAAGCCCAAAGGCAGGACTCTCATGGCTGGATTCATCCTGGCACTCTTCCCACAACCCTCAGAGCTGCCCAGGGCTCTTGTTAGTAAGGGGTACTGGGGTTCATTTTATCCTCAGCACCATACAGGTCACAGGATCAGAGGTTTATCCCAGCCTCCTGCACATCAGTCTCCTCCTGGCGCTGCCTTCCCACAGTATGAAACCACTGCAGAGACATACAATTACTCCTGGTGGCCACCAGCCCAACCTTGCAAGGTCCCAAATAGCTCCTGGACGCTGCCAAACCTCCAGCTCCCATGAAAGTTGATGCCACAGGAGGGCATTTGGCTCTGCAAAGACATCTCAGCGAGTCTCCTGCGCTCTCATACTCCAGCACCACCATGACCAGTCACTCAGGGGCACAGCGGAACCACTTGCAGGCCCTTGTCTCACCTAAGGATGAACCAACAACCCACCTGAACTATTTGAGGGCACTACAACCCACCTCGCTTTCAACACAGCTGCAAGTAGCAGCTCCTCCAGGGACATGGGGAATGCTGAGCAGCACCACACCTCCAGAGCAAGCCATCATCATCCATCCCTGCAAATATCCTCTGTAACGAAGAGGAAAAATCCTCTCCTTGATGGATGAAAGTCCTCCCTGATCCCTGGCAAGTCCAAGGCCAGGTTGAACGGGGCTTGGAGCAACCTGGGATAGTGGAAGATGTCCATACCTGGACCAGGGTGAGCTTTAGGGTTCCTTCCAACCCAAATTATTGTGGGACTCTATGACCAAGCAAGTCAGCCCAATTTTCAGCCTTCCCACAGGTAACTTGACCATCAGCTACGACAGACTCAAAGCTCCCTGTCCATCCCTGCTTTCCTCCAGTCTGCAACACAGCCCATCTCAGCCTCTGTCACCCAAAAAACCCCTAATTTAATCCTGCCATCATAAGGGTTTTTAACTAAAGGAGGAGAGATTTAGACAAGACACAAGGAAGAAACTGTTTATGATGAGGGTGGTGAGGCATTGGCACAGGTTACCCAGAAAGGTGGTGGATCCTCCATCCCTGGAAAACTTCAGGGTCAGGCTGGATAGGACTGTGAGCAACCTGGTCTAGTTGAAGATGTCCCTGATCACTGCAGGAGGGCTGGACCAGATGGCTTTTAGGATCTCTCACAAAACAAAGTATTCTTTGAGTCTCTGATCACCAGTGCAGGTATCACCTGCCTGCCCGCCCATGTGAAACACTTACAAGACGAAGCACCAAGCATTTAAAAAACTTTTTTCACTCTTGGTGGAAATGCGTGAGTTTCCTGCTGAGTGAACATCCCCAGCCCCACCACCAGAGTCTTAAATGTAGGGGCTGTAAGATCCCAGGGGAGAAGACAGATGATGTGCATCAGCCGGGTAAAAATCTTCACACCTTCCCATGGTCACCTACTGTTCCCCATCCCATCTAACCAGCCCATGACAAGCAATTCTCAACAGCAGCTGGGAAACTGTCGCAGGGGATGGCACCAGTGCTGGGAAGGGAAACCCCTCCGCAGAGGAAACACTGAGAAACCCTGAGCTTGCAAAACCCACCTGCCACAACAGACTTCCAGGCTCCGCTTGTGCCTGTCGCAGCCCCGTTAGTCAAGACCTCAGCTGCCAAAGGGAATTTTTCTTTCAAAAGGGGAAAAAAAAAAGGACTTTTTGGTGAGTAACCCAGTTGTTTCTGTGCTTCCGATGGGCAGCGTTAATCACTTCCTATTGGCCGATAGGAATAACTTTTCCTTTCGAAATGGCACATTCATGTTCTGCGGCTTTTCTGTTTACACACATTTTGCTACCTTATGTCAACACTTGCTAATGAATAAATATATCATTCGGCTAACTGAAAATAAGATCCTGGCAGAGGCAAATTGGATGTTTAAATGCTGCTAATAGATTTATCCCAACATCTTCACAGGAAACCAAAACCAAGCTTTAACCCTTTAACCAGTGCAACTCCAAACCCCTTTGCACCCCACGCCAGGATCATCAATGGGTGGAGAGAAGGGCCATAAAGGCAGAAATAAGGAACTTCTGGGGGAGCACTGCAGGGATGCAGTCAAAACGATGCCAACTCCTACAAAACTTTGTGACCCAGCAGACCCTCAGAGTCTCTTACAGAACAACCCTACTGCATCCTGGCGCAAGCCCGGAGTGCTGAACCTATTTCTAATATCCCTCTTTCATTCATAAGCTTTTATCTCCTGTTTTTTTACACCAAGGCAAAACAGCTCATGCCTTGTAACCCGATTGTTTGTTAAACAGCTCTGCTTATTTCCAGGAGGCACAGTAACACTTAACACTTAACTTACAACAACTAACGCAGTAACTTACTTGGGTAACACTTAGGAACACCTCTCTGTGTTCTTAAAAAGTTTGCAGAGGGGGAAAAACAACAGTGCAGCCTCCAAGGGAAGAGTGGGCAGGACGGGACCCCACAACAGTACCAAAGCAGCTTCAAGGCTGAGGTTTCTTTTAGTCACAAAGAAACTGAAGAGAGTTAATTTTACAAAAGCCGTTCCTTTGGCCCCAAAAAAAACCCATCAAACAACCTGACACTGGTCTTCAGAAATACCTCCACCTTTGCCTCCCTGCACCGCCGTGCCACTCCTGCCTGCCATGACCACAGAGACCACCGTGCTCCAGCCAGCACTCCAGATCCACTAATCCTCAGGGAGCCAGGAGCTGCTCCTCCCGAGCTCCCCCCCCCTCCCCGTTTCCGATTCTCCCCACCTCTCCTCCTTCTTCCAGCCTGATTTATCTCACACTCGGCGAGCTCGCTGCCAACCAAGAGTTTATGCAGACAACCGCAAAAGAGCTGGTGCCAGCCTCAAATGGGCTTCTCCCCTGGCACCCTGACATTCAATTACAAGCAACAGGCATGCAGAGTGGTGCTAAAAATTTAAAAAAAAAAAAAATCAGAAGAAGAAAAAAAACCAAAACCCAAAAAAACAAACAAAACAAACAAACAAACAAAAAACAACATTTAAAAAAAAAAACTTCTCAACCTCTTTTCTTGTTTTTGGTTTTTTTGGTTTTTTTTTTTAAGTCTGATGAGGCAGGATTAGGCTTCTATAAAACTCAGAAAGATTTCTAACAAGTCTGTCAAGGTTCATTGAGATTCCCAGGCATCAGAGAGATGCTGTGCTGGATCCCAACCTAAATCCCTAAAAATTCACCCAGGGGTGCGGGAGCATTGCCATTTCCAACTGGAGCCCTCAGTTTTCCTGGCTGACTCAAGTAGCACAGGCCTGTGCTGCACTGCAATCCCTCTTGGAGTTTCCTGCCAGAGTTTTAAAATCCTACTTTGTGCACAGGGTGGCTTAGATAAATTATATGTTAATTCTTCCAGGGGTAGTAAGAGGCACAGAAGCACTAAAGCAGCCAAAAACGAAATGCATGACAAAGGCAGGACACTGTTTTCCCTGAGAAAGGGTCTGTTTTCCCTTTTTTTATCTCTTTTTTATCTGCATTGAAAAAAAGTCCACTTACCAGTTGGTTTGAGAAAATCCATTGGGTATCTGGAGTAGGGTGGAGGGGGAGACTCTGGAATTAGAAAAGTACAGAGAAAATAAAGGCAGAGCCATGAGAAAGAAAAAAAAAAAAAAAAAAAAAAAGGAAAAAAGATAGGAACTTATGATAACAGTGGCATTCTTTTAGCAAAACTGTTTGTCTTAGCTCTGGGGGTTGGAGGCAGGGCAGCGAGGCGGTGATTGCCTTGATATTTAGCTGTCAGATAAACAAAAGGGTCCGTCTGGCGCCAGTCTCCCTGCTATCTGCCGCTCGGGCTGTCTGATCGGGGCCTCCTTGGCTCGGCGGAGCCGCGGCAGCGCCGGGGCCGCCCGGCCCCTAATCCCCCGGCACCGCGCGGGGACGGCGGGGAGGCAGCGCCGGGGCCCCCGGGAGGGGAGGGGGGCGCCGCTGGGGGGATGGGGGGAGGGGGGGGTCACCCCCTCCCCAAAATACAGAAAAAAAAAAAAAGTATAAACCGCGGCAACGGAAAAGTTTTTTGTGCGCGCGCGAAGGGCTTTGTTGCTTGTTGTGGGTTGTTTCGGGGGGGTTGCGTTTTGGGTTCTT